>NC_142701.1:24199830-24501138 GCF_029339155.1 Prunus mume | reverse complement strand
AGCCACAAAGGGCCATTACAATAACAGAGCAGTTTGACATCAAAATTAAGACAATTTAGTGCACCTTCCACTAACGATCAAACAAGATAGAAGAAATTCTGGCATAGACATCTCAAATAAGATTGCAAACTCATAATAATAAAAAAGAGATAAAGCTTGAAAAAAAAATCCAAGCATAACAATACAAATAAAACTCTCACAAAGGAGAAGTGAAAAACTCTCACAAAAATAGAGGAGAAATCTACACAGAAAACCAAAGATATGTGATTAAGAATTGGTTTATATAATTTATAAATGTACTAAACTGACCTGTACCAGCTCACCTACGCCTGGTTCATATCCTTTTCAAATAGATAAACTATCTAAAATTAGTTAATTGTTTTGAGTGTCGTGTGCTAATACAACTTACATGTCGGCAAGTTGGTCATTTGGAACAAGAATACGATAGGTGTGAACTTAAACAATTTTAGGTATGAAATCTTGGTTGTTGACTCCTAGAACTTCTTAATTAATTACATGATTACTATTTTATCTTAGTCGACAGTCCGAAAAAGAAAGAAAAATACACAGCAGAGGACTTATTGAGAACCTAGTTATAAATTCGCGTATAATACTTGTATTATATAAGTAAAAATATTTATTTTTTTGCTTTTACTTCTAAAAAATACGGTATAGTACATGTTTAAAAAAATCAAATCTTAGATTTTAATTATGTTATTAAACTGATTTGATTGAAAAAAGGGCATAATTTATACTAGACGATATAGTTGATATATCATAGACACCACTTGGTGGTGTTATAAATGATTATAGTAAGTTTTTTGTTAAGTATATACTAATTTTTCTTAATAATTATATATGTATGTTATAATATGAATCGATTGATAAAAACACGTGATGATTTTATAAATGGTTATAGTATTAATATATCATGTACACTTGTTATAACATGTATATTAATTAATAACATCACACATTGTCTTAAGAAAATTACATCACATGCTAATGTGACTATCTTACTCAAATACTTTTCCCATTCAAGTGTCAATTAATTACAAGTAATCTATATAAATGTTTTTGGGTTAATTTCAAACTCTCACTCTTAAGGCATATTTATCGTTACGTTCTCAATTTTACCAATTGTGTACTCTTAAGGCATATGTGTCGTTTCAATATCAATTGAAGGGTATTTTCAGGCAATTGGTGTATTCCACAAATACTTTTGTTGAAAAACTATGACACATTTTCTCCAAGTTTGGGTGGGAAGACACCAATTGTTTGAAAATACCCTTTAATTGACATCGAAATAAGCGAATAAGTGATACCTAGTCTTGTCACTTAGGCAATGAACGGAAATTTTGACGGCCGAAACTTGACTTGCAGAAACTTAAAAATATTAGAATACATGATTGTTAAAATTGAGAATGCATCAACAAACATGCCGTGAGAATTTAGGAAACTAAATTGGGAAACTAATTTTATTTGTTTAAAAAAGACATTCCAGGTAATGATTCACACTGTTTATAGAAGCCGTCCGATGTTGTACTTGTTTTCGTGTTTGGTTTCTAGTCAGAATGGCGTTTTATCAAAGAATCCCATCCCACTATTTCCTTCCCGGTCTTTTAGTTATTATTATTATTTTTTTCTCTGACCCTTCTTTTCCTTGGAGTATCAACTTGTCAAAGTTGCACAGTTCCGCGTTTCTAATAAATTTTGGATGAGCCCAGTCAAAAATTGAAGAGTAAAATTTGATACTTCCCCGAAATAGATATCTTTCCTTGCTGGCTGTCCAGCTGTGATCTCGTTTGCTCTTTTCTCCACATTACACACCCAGACCTAGGTTGTTTTTCATTTTCTTATTATATATATATATATATATATATATTCTTTTCATTTGAGCCTTATTATATTCAGTTGTATATCTTGTAGTTCATCCAATCTGCTGTTTGGTTGCTGAGAAAAGAGGACAAGAGAAAGCTAAAATTTTGGATCTTCCCTGTTTGTTGATTTGCTTCTGTGGATTGCAGTTCAGCTGAACAAAGTCATTTGATCTTGTAAAGCTCAGCTGAGAGGTACAAGATTGAACAAGAGAGAGAGAGAGTATTTTCTCCGCAACTAAGCTTAGCTGCAGGTTCTTATTCGTTCTCTTTACCATTAAGCATCTTGGTTATTGATTATATCAATAAAAATTTGTACTTTTCAATTACTTGTATTCCTTTTTTAAATTTAGTTCATTAGTGTTGCTGCTATTAAATTGCTTTCCTTCTTACTTTATGTGCCGTTTGGCTGCTGAGAAGGTGAATTGAGATAGATAATCAGATTATGTCATCAATCACTGTGTTTTGTGTTAGTACGGAGAAATATCTGAATTTGTTGACTAATTCAATTCCAGTAAGCTTTGTCCTTTCAAGGATTTGATGAAAGGAAAATCAAGATGCAGACTTTTCGTTTCATTCCTTTTCCTATGTTTTCCCAGCAACCAAACAGAAGATAAGTGAAGGGAGAAAAATGACATATCATATACGGGTTATTCTGAAATTTTTGTGGGTCCTAGCTCCAGTTAGGATCAACCTCTCATACGGGTTATTCTGTTTAGAAGAAGGGATCATTTTTGGATTATTCTAATGAGTTAGTTCATTTAACTATAATAGTTTGGCATGTTCTACAGGGGTGAGTTTGCTATCCGTTTACTTGATATAGTATGAACGGAAGCTACAGCAATGCAAGTGCGAGTTCAAGCTCGAGTTTAAATAGCAGCTCCCATGACGCAGAGGATGACCAAGCAATTGCAACTATGTTGGCAGAAGACGAAAAGCTCAAAATTGATCACAGATTGGGGAAAAGGCTCTCCCACTTAGATTCCATTCCGGTATGTTCCTCATTAGTCATTATATCTACTATGTTTTGTCTTCCCTGACTAAACGATTGTAAACTTCTTCCGCCTTAATGCACCTTGTATTTATGTATATATAGGTGCAGATGTTTGTCTGGTGTGAACATATGTATTTATTTGTTGTATCTAAAAAATAAGCCCATGATTGATTTTTCTCTATTGGTTGTTATGAGCGGAAACAGCTAATGTGTGATTTTGATGAAGCAAAGAATAAGCTAGTCCAAAAAGAGGTGGTTGGTTTGTTGCAGAGTATATCTCGAAGTTTGAAACTGAAGTGTCATTACTACTAGCTGGCCTTGGGTCACCGTAACACATCTAAGTTATCTAACGCAATAAGAAAATTTCAGTGAATGGCCATAAGTATGTTTTTACGCAAGAAAATGGTGCATCTACAAAATAGTGATGTGTTAACTATCCCTTTTACACTCCAAGATCATTGGGTTGATCTTGAAGTTTCACATATTTTTATTTTATTTTTCTTATTTCACTCTGTCATCTACCTACCTAGAGGAAGGGGAGCTGGAGGTTTCGCCTATATATGCCTTTAGACATAAGTTTGTGCTGGTGTAGTGCTTGTAGTATGGGATATGAAATCTTATTGCACCATAGATGCTTGGCTTTTGAGAACCACCTACCCCTCTCATACACAATTGATTGGTACTTGTGTTGGAAATGAGGAGACATTTTGCTTACTACATTAAGATATCACTCCATCGATTCTTGCTTCGTTTTACCAGATGCGTTACTTACTCCTTTATCTTAAAATAAAATTATATTCTTTCCACCTACTGCCTTGAATAGTGCATAAATCGATGAGATAACCTTGTTGTTCGCTTGACTGAAAATTGGGTAGCTTCTGGGTATTGACTGGATTTATACGTGGTTCACTGTGTTTGCAGCACACTCCTCGGGTTAATGGGGAGATAATACCTGACGTGAATGATGCTACCCAAGACCATGAGCGGCTGTTAGAAAGGTTGTACTTTGTGAAATGAGCTCTCTACATGCTTTCTTCTTGATTGTTTTGTTGCAACCTTGCTACTTTTCAAGTTTCCCGAGCTTTCCTTTATTCAGGGCTTATAGTAGGGCTTGGATTAGAAAGTGTAATTTGATCATGGCTTATATTGCAACTTTTATTTTTTCAATGCTAACTTTAAGAAAAAAAGAAAGGATTTCTTTCATGAATTACTCGTACAATAATATTCCGGTATCCTATTTGCTATATGTCAGTGAACTAATGAGAGATGGTAATCGGATGACTCATGAATCGTCGATTCAAATTATATCTCAGGGCTGGATAAGTTATTCATTGACAGAAAAAAAAATTGCAAGATCTATCTGATAGAACAAATACAATCATAAATCAAATAGAAAAAAAATTACATTCTAGTCTGCCCATATCATGTAAGACGCGAAATTGTAGTTGTCACCAAAACGTATGCTGTGTACTTGGGTTTGTAAATGGATGAAATGATAGCAGGAAGAATCATCTTGGTTGTAATATTTTCTTTTTGATTGATTCAGGTTGGCTACATATGATTTATCTGAACTGCAGATTGAGGGTGATGGAAATTGCCAGGTTTGGCTACAATGAATGATTTATCAGCCTATTGTTTTTTCCAATTATTTTCATTACATTCTTCTTTCACTATATAGATTGAAATGCAAACGCGTACCACATGTATGTTGTTATCATTTCATTTTATTTGTTTACTTGGGTTAAAGTCGACGTAAACTTAAGTTTGCCTCATATCTTCCTTTATTTCTTTACGTTTTTTTTTTTTTTTTTTTTGAGGAGTCAGGGGGTTGCTGCGTTATGATTGATAAAATATTTGTTTAACATGCTGCAGTTTCGAGCATTAGCAGATCAGTTGTTTCGCAATCCAGATTACCACAAGCATGTACGAAAACAGGTGGTAAAGCAGGTATGGCTGATGAAGCTCCTCCAATGCATTCATTTTCCTTATTTTAGTTCCCCCCTCCCCCTCTCCTGATATGAACTTCTTTACCTCAGTTTAGTTATTGTAGGCTTGATGGATTAGAAGATTGTATTCTTTAGCAGTTATTTTCATCTATCAGTGGTATTGGATATGCAAATCTTATTACCTCACTGTATATGAAATCTGTGGAGCTTAATTCTGGTTTCATATTTTCTTTAGATTAGGTATTTCTTATTATTTATTTAAAAATGTTTTATGTTTCAGCTAAAGCATCACAGAAAACTCTATGAAGCTTATGTCCCGATGAAGTACAGACACTACTTGAAGAAGATGAAGAAGTTAGATTTCTGCTTTCATGCCTATTGTTTTTTTACTGCAAAATTTAAGATATGATGTCATGTATCTAACTGTTACTAAAAGTTAATTCAATTTTGTACAAAATACTAAATGGAACTAGAGCCGGGGAGTGGGGAGATCATCTTACCCTTCAGGCAGCTGCAGATCGAGTAAGTTCAAATCCTCTCCTTTTACATCTGGTGCTTTTGAGGTCACTAAGTGAAAATACTTGCTTTCTTCTTTGGCTCACCATTATCATGTCAAGGTATGGTTTAGTAGTTCATCTTATGGATGATGTAGCGACATCGGTGCCCACTTATAATCAAGTAATAGATGGGAAATTCGATAAAAAAAGAAGTAATAGATGGGAAACAATTAAACACCACTTACATAGAAAACTTGGTCTCTAGAACCTCAGTTATGATCTATTCTGCTCTTGCACCTTGTCTTGTGAGATTTCATATATAGGTTTGCAAAGAACTTCTTCCTTTTCCATTTTCTAGAGTTAAATATAGTACCACCTGCAGAATCATGACCGGAGTCGATAAATTATAATTAGAAGCTACTCTTTCATATGTGGTTGTGATTTGATAGTGGTAAAATGCAGTTTTTGTGAGATTGAAGTAAAGAATTTAAAAACATTGTTTCTTTGTATCTGTTAAATCTTTTGGTTTCTCTGTTTATTCCTTTGTTTTCTTTTCTTTCCCACTTTATTTATATTGCTGAGTCCCGCAGTGGTTGCTTTCTAACAGTTACAGATTCTTCTGTAGTTTGGAGCCAAAATTTGTGTAATCACCTCTTTTCGAGATGCTTGCTATATTGAGATCCTTCCTAAAGACAGGAATCCTACCCGAGGTATATCTCATTTGCTTACTTTATCTTATCTAAATTTAATTATGGTTTACTTTTTGAAACTTGAAAGAAAATGCGTAACAGTCAAGTTGGGCTTTTCAACATGTTCGATGGTAATATAATGTCAATTTTTGCATGGAACTACAAATTTGGATTGGACCTGATGCAGAACTTGATGTCAGTTTCTGTTGAAGCTTTGCATGATAAACTCAATGAGGTCCCTCTTGTTTTTGTTTCAGAGGTTTGGCTGAGCTTTTGGAGTGAAGTGCATTATAACTCATTGTATGCAAGTGCAGGTGGTGAACTAAACCATTATTTACTTGTCCTCCTCATTTGCAACAATTTTTTCTTTCTTCTTGACGCTTTGGTCTCGGTTCCGTTTGGAGATATAATCCTCTGATTCTTTTACTAATATGTGTACAGATGTTCCGACAAGAAATCCCAGAAAGAAGCATTGGCTGTTCTAGATCTAGGGTTATTTCAAATGGTCATCAGTTTCGGAAATATACAAGTTATATATTAGCAAGTATACTATGGTCATGGGCATTGTAACTTGGTGTAAATTAACACGAATTCCAGATATTTCTTTCAAAGTTTATCTCTGTATGCCCAAAATTAGAATTTAGATATCTGTATATAAAAGTTACAAAGGATCCCCTAGCTTTTCAACGACATCGTTACCACCGGATTCTTGTATAAAGAGCATGAGCCACGCAGAAATTGAGTTCCTATTTCATTTGCAAGGTATTGTTTCTTAATTGTGGCAATGTGCTACATCTTTGAGTTCCAGAAGGAAGAGGTACTTATATTGCCAACAACAAAAATAAGTGAAAATTTTCAGTTTTATTTTTGGTGAGATTGGGCCGAAGCCTGACGACAAAAATAACAAGATAAAACTAGTTTTGCCTAGTTTTTACTCAAACTAATAGCATTAGCAGCTAGGACATCAGAGATAGGAGATGTAAATTTCTACTCAAACTAATAGCATTTCCAGATAGAACATCAGAGCTACACCGTGCGTTTATGAATTCTTTAGTACTTAATAAATTAAATCATTTGGGTGTCTTAATTAAATTTATTCATAGCCCAAGAGTCCTATCCGTTACTATTAGGCCATTACTCGAGTATCTGTTGTCTCTTTTTGATTTTTTACTTTTTCAAAGTTATTATCCATATAAATATTTTAGCACTTCGCGTTTAATAATGTATTATATACGTACACAAGTATTTCTCATGTTTAATACACATATTTTTTACAAAAATTTCAATAAGACACAAAATTCACATATTATACACATAATTCTCACATATTATTGAATAAAAATAATATATATTTAAAAAAATCTCAGTTTTTCCCTAATTGTTTTTTAAAAATAGTATAGCCGTTCGGCTATAACTTAAAAATAGTACAGCCGCCCGCTGTACCTGTTTGACATGTGGCCCATAAGCTGTAAAGAGTATAGCCGGCCGGCTATACTAGATTCTTTTTGAATTTTCTTTAAGAAATAGTATAGCCGGCCGGCTTTACTGTTTTGACATGTGGCACCTATGCGTTGGGCTCGTCCCTTGTTTAGTATATAAATAGTATAGCCGTACGGCTATACTATTAAAAATAAAAAATTTAGTATGATTTGTTATTTTGTGTTTTGTCATATGGTCAACACACTGAGGAGGTGGTCAATTGGTGAATATTGATATGAATTTCGAATAAAAAAGTATTTTCCTTTAGCCATTGCCAACACCGCGTTATGTAACAAAGATCTAAGAGAACCGTTGGCACAACACCACCGATCGTCTTACTGGCCGCCACCTGTACATTACGCCATGTGTTGTTTTACCATTGGCCACTCATTCTCCTCATTTTCCACATAGGCTTTCCTTCTGTATCTTTCCATATATAAAGTCCTTGCAAACTTCCAGCATCACTGAGAAAGTTCTTCCCTTCACTTTCCTTCTACGATTCTCGTCAACCAAACAAGAACCGTTTCTGCAGTCTTCTGGAGAATGCGATCTGCACATTACTGGTCATTCTCTCTCTCTCTCTATCTGGTTATCTCTTCACATTTATTTTTCGCGTTTACTTAGCTCGAGTAATTTTTTTCCCATTTTCTCCTGTGTTCATCTCGACGTGAAATGTTCAAATTTCAATTGCTCTGTTTGGTTTCTGAGAAAATGAAAACATAGTGTAGAGCGAAGTAGGGCTGAAGCTTATTTTGTATGTTTCCTTTTTCATCGAAACTGATTTTGAATTGAAATCTGTACGTGCGCAATAGTTGAGCTTAGTAGACCCCTGTGTTTCATTGTTTTTATGCCCAAACATCATCAAAACTGAAAATGGAAGTAATTGTTTTGTATTTATTTTCTCAGTCGCAAGTTTAGAAAGGAGTTTTTTTTCGAATTATTCATCAATTTTTATTGTTGTTTTGTTCAGACGAAGTTTGAAGTCCTAGGGTTACTAATGCAATCTAGGATGGCGTCGATCTTATTCAAGCTAGGGTTATTCCTATCGGTGCTTTGCCTTGTATTTTCTCCTTCTCAATCCGCGGTGATGAGCATAGATCTAGGCTCCGAATGGGTGAAAGTTGCGGTTGTGAACCTTAAACGCGGGCAGAGTCCTATCACAGTTGCTATCAACGAGATGTCCAAGAGAAAATCTCCAAACTTGGTTGCATTTCATTCCGGTGACCGCCTACTGGGCGAGGAAGCTGCTGGATTGGTTGCTCGATACCCGGAGAAAGTCTATTCTCAAACAAGGGACTTGATTGGAAAACCGTTCAATTACAGCAACAGTCTTTTAGATTCATTGTACTTACCATTCGACATTACAGAAGATTCTAGGGGCACTGCCACTTTCAAAATTGATGATAGAGTGAGTACTTATTCGGTTGAGGAACTAGTGGCCATGATTTTGGGTTATGCTGCAAACTTAGCAGAGTTTCATTCGAAAGTACCTGTAAAGGATGCTGTAATTTCAGTTCCTCCGTACTTTGGGCAAGCAGAGCGAAAGGGGTTATTCCGGGCGGCACAGTTGGCAGGGATTAATGTTCTTTCTTTGATAAATGAGCATTCTGGTGCGGCATTGCAGTATGGGATTGATAAGGATTTCTCAAATGAGTCGAGGCATGTAGTTTTCTATGATATGGGCACCAGCAGTACCTATGCTGCACTCGTTTATTTCTCGGCTTATAATGCCAAGGAGTTTGGGAAGACTGTATCAGTCAACCAATTTCAGGTAAATTTCAATCCAATTCGAATTATTTTGTTAAAGTTCCTCTGTCCATCAATAAAGGAAAAACAAGAAACCTTGACAGTAAAAATAATCCACCAATGTGAAGTTCCTCCTTCCATGTTCCTGTTACCAAAAGAAGGCAAGGCATAACTTACTTCAGTTCTCATTTTGATTTGCAATTATCTCGGCTAATTTTCTTAAAGTTTTATTTTCTGGTATAATTTGTACATATGGTTGGATTAAACTTTAGATAAATGTTTAATCAGTTGTCTCCTCGTTCTCCATATTGTTTTTAGTGCCACTCACCAGTGTCTTAGATTTCGCCTCACTGTAAGCTTCCTACATAATTTGTCACATTTTCCCAGGTCAAGGATGTCAGATGGAACCCAGAGCTTGGGGGTCAGAATTTGGAATTACGGTTGGTGGAGTATTTTGCTGATGAGTTCAATAAACAATTGGGGAATGGGGTTGATGTCAGAAAGTCTCCAAAAGCAATGGCTAAGTTGAAGAAACAGGTCAAACGTACCAAGGAAATTCTAAGTGCAAACACAATGGCTCCAATATCTGTTGAATCCCTTTATGATGATCGAGACTTCAGGTTGATGGAATTTAAAGTGCTTTTTATAATTTTTATAATTTTGTGTTAGGTAGTTGTCCAAGGTAATATACCGAACATTATTTACATACTTACATGAGATTTATTTCCTTTTCAGGAGCACGATAACTCGTGAAAAGTTTGAAGAGCTATGTGAAGATCTGTGGGAGAAGTCACTTTTACCTCTTAAAGAAGTTCTTAAGCATTCTGGTTTAAAGTTAGATGAGATATATGCAGTGGAACTAATAGGAGGAGCTACCAGAGTGCCAAAGTTGCAGGTTTGACCTATATTATTCCTTTTGCATCTATATGAGGCAGAAAATATTCTTGTATAGTATGCTGTATTCCATGATGGAATGAGTAGGAGACAGAGAGTAGTCTCGGATTCACTTGGTTTTAGCTTCAGCCCATTGTTCCATCCCCAAGTAAAACCTAGACTAACCAGTAATGACAAACCTAGTATCGAATGTTAATTGTTGATTATTGTCTCTAGGTAGTGTCCTAGACTAGTAATCATAAATTATTTGCTGGTGCTGTCGTACATCACTTTGATATTAATGTTGTTGTATTGCATCAAATCGTCATATTGAGTTGTTAAAAGAGTGATCATGAAAAAAAATTCTCTATTTTCTTCATGACAGGCTAAGCTTCAGGAATATCTTGGAAGGAAAGAGTTGGATAGACATCTGGATGCTGATGAAGCTATAGTTCTTGGTGCAGCATTACATGCTGCTAATTTAAGTGATGGAATCAAACTGAACCGTAAGTTAGGGATGATTGATGGTTCTTCCTATGGGTTTGTGCTTGAGTTAGATGGCCCTGATCTTCTGAAAGAAGATAGCACTAGGCAGTTACTCGTACAACGGATGAAGAAACTCCCCAGCAAGGTAAGTACCATGGCAGGAAATAGCAAAAGTTTAGTAAAGGGTTCCATTTAATTAGTATTTCTGCTAATTTCCCTCCTTATTGTTGGTTTGTTATAAAAATAGATGTTCAGATCCTTTACCCAGAGCAAAGATTTTGAAGTTTCTCTAGCGTATGAAAGTGAAGATACTTTACCCCCTGGTGTCACCTCTCCTATATTTGCTCAGTACTCTGTGTCCAGTTTGACAGATACAAGTGAAAAGTAAGGATTTGCATTTCCAGATCCTTTCTGGATGATTTATGCTGCAATGTCTTAAAGACGTGCTAGCTGTATGTCCATGCAGAGCATGAGACGAATACTGACATCATTTTATATTTGTCTTCTCTATCTTATTTAGGTATGCGTCACGGAATTTGTCTTCCCCCATTAAAGTAAGTCTGCATTTCTCTTTGAGTAGAAGTGGTGTTTTGTCACTGGATCGTGCAGATGCTGTTATTGAAGTAACAGAATGGGTAGAAGTTCCTAAGAAGAATCTAACTGTGGAGAATTCCACTAATGTTGCCCCCAATGTATCGACTGAAACTGGTGCGAAGAACTCTTCAGAAGAAAGCAATGACAATACTGAAGATGGTGGAAATAGTAACACTAACAACTCTACTATAGAAGGACAAGGTACCGCGGATCTTGGTATTGAAAGAAAGCTGAAAAAGAGGACCTTTAGGATTCCACTGAAGGTATAAATGAGCTAATTGCCTTAAGATTCTTTTGTTCTTCTAACAGCTCATTAGAACCTTGTCTTTTCACTAAAATAGTTTTATCTATTGTAGATTGTTGAGAAAACAGTTGGACCCGCAATGTCTCCTTCAAAAGAATCTCTTGCTGAAGCAAAACGTAAGTTAGAAGAATTAGACAAGAAGGATACAGAGCGGAGGAGAACTGCAGAGTTGAAGAATAACTTGGAAGGATACATATACGCTACTAAAGAAAAGGTGGGAAGGTTCAATCAGCTTTTTTCCTTCTTCTCAGCTTAAGAAAACCAATCTTGAATGAACAGTATGTTGCATATTTCCATTTCTTATGAATACGTACGATGTTTCCAAATGTTTCTGGTTTTCCCTTTGTGGTTCAACCCACCAGAATTTCTCTCATTTCTATCAATATATGTTACCAAGTTATAGCTTGATTGGATATGTAAGAGGACTTCACCAATGTTCTTAATTGGACACTATGCCCTTGCAATTGTGTTTTTTATTAATTTTTTCACCTATGTTGCTAAAGTATTTTTTTCTCATGGAAATGATTGCCTTCAACTATTTGTTGATATGTCTGCGACAAGCATCTAATGTTGTATTTCCTTGTGTTTTTACCAGCTTGAAACATCCGAGGAATTTGAAAAGATTTCAACTAGCGAGGAACGCCAATCCTTTATTGGAAAGCTTGACGAGGTACATATTTCTTTCTTGCAAACCAAAGTTCGTCTTGATAAATATATCTGACTTAAGTTATTTAAACGTGCTATATTTTTCCTAGGTACAAGAATGGCTCTACACGGATGGTGAAGATGCTACCGCTACTGAGTTTCAGGAACGCCTAGATTTGCTAAAAACTACTGGTGATCCAATATTCTTCAGGTATATTCCTATTTGGTTTGTTTAGTTTTTAACTGAACTGGGTAATATATAATTTTAGGTGTATGAATTTTTAAAGGTTAAAGCTTTTGCCAAGTCAATACAATGTATCTGATCTGATGAATTCTTGGATGCAGATTCAAAGAGCTTACTGCACGGCCAGAAGCAGTGGAATACGCTCGTAAGTACCTTGTTGAGCTGCAACAGGTAAATTCAGACACACTTATTATGTATACCTATTACCTATACCTGTATATGTACCTTGTGGGAAAAGAAGAATCATATGAATTAGATAGTATATCACATGGTAGAAATTCCATTTGATAATTTCATTACTAAACAAATAAATAGAACCACTAATACAGCAGACAAAATGTGTATATATATATATATATATATATTTTTTTAAAAAAAATTTCTTTCGTTTGCTTGAGGGCAAGAAATGTACACCCCTTTTGGTGTGCATATAAGTTTTTCTTTCCCTGTCTGCATTGTCTTGAAAAACGACCTAAATTTTATGTGTGAAAGATGGAATTGCCATTAGGTCCATCACCCATTCAAGATTCATAGACCTGTTGGTACAATACAGTTCACACCATTACACTATCTATGAGACATAAATTGGTCTTTTCCCTCCTCATCCTTGCAGATTGTACGTGGCTGGGAGTTGAACAAACCCTGGATTCCGAAAGATCGAATAAATGAGGTGCTTCAATCAGAACTAATTTAACACAAACTCTTCCTGATTTTATAATAGTATTAGTTGTAATAAACTTTATTTGGTGCTCTTTGATGATCTCTGACGCTTAAGGTGCGGGATATTCATGTGTGTGTTTTCCAGGTTTTAAGTGATGCTGACAAGTTGAAGACTTGGTTGGACGAGAAGGAGGCGGAGCAGAAAAAGTAAGCTATCGTCATTGCTGTGTTTATTTCTTTTAATTCTATTGAGGTATTGTTGATGTCAACTATGCATGCACATATAATCTTACATGTAGATAAGAATGATGTTCACATGTATGGCTGTAGAGTAGTAAAGGGAAAATGATCCACGATGATGGGGGGTAAACTAAAAGGTTCCCTTTTAGGAAACCTAGGGAATTAGCCCATTTCCCTTTTGCTGCTATCTGGCTTTGATTTTTTATGTTTTATGACTTGCTTTCCGAATGTATTTTGTGTTATTTTGTACTGTTCTTTTTCTCAACTACCAAGGTCTTACTTTGTTCTGAATCTTCTGATGCACATTTATGCTGGATATCTGCTGCTAAGACAAAGGATGCTTTAATCTAAGTGCGCATAATTGGTTTAAAATTATTGCTTTGGGTTACTTTTGAGATCTTCCTCGTTAAAAAAACCTGAAGTTAGCAGTAAAAGTGCATAATTTCACCCTGTTAGCTGTAGTAGTGTTGCCTTAATTTCACCCTGTCGTTGATTTGCTACTAATTGATTTTGGTTACTGACTGATTTCCAGCCTGTTCTCCTTCCTTAAATAACTTAAAAGTCTGCCAGTGCTTCCCATTTGGTTGACCTATTTTTGTTCTTTCTTGAAGGACTCCTGGATATAGCAAACCAGCATTCACATCTAGTGAAGTTTATCAGAAGGCATTTGATCTGGAAGACGAGGTATTGTTGCAATTCTTTCTTGATTCAGAAAATAAATGGAAAAGTAATTCACAAGCTACTTCTCGATGATTGTAACATTTTATCTATATGATTGTGTGTCTGTCTAGGCTGCCAACGTTAACAGAATCCCCAAGCCAAAGCCTAAAATTGAGAAACCCACAAGCAATGAAACAGACAGCAGCAGAGAAAAAGCTCAAGATTCCAGCACAAGTTCTGACAATTCCTCACAAGATGACAAGAAAGCTAGGGACTCAGATGATTCAGCAAAGGAAAAGGTTGATTCGGAATCTGAGGGCCACGATGAGCTATGATCTAACCAAACTGAAATGCGATTAGCATTAGTTATCTGCCTTCCCAAGCATTTTGGATTGGCATCGATACAGAAGAAGGTTGAAATGAGCCTGCAATTTTCAGACAGTAGAAAAGAGTAGAGTTGAGGTCAATTTTCAGTTGGGTGCTTATCACCCTCGATGTGGCGGATGGCTGTATTTGGCGGTCTAAAGAATAGTTGCACAAGGACTACTCTCTTGTTATTTATACTGCTATCACCATATACCCACATTACATAGGGGCATTGATGGGTTTACCACTTTGCCTCCTTAAATATAAAGTTTTGATCATTTTTATATTATGTTCCTCAGACGATATGATAGGGATATTTTTTGCTGTTGAGGAAGACTCTCCATCATCTTCTTTATGAAAAAAAATGTAGCTCTTAAGATTACAATTTTGTTCTGTTCGGGGTTTTTTTCTTCTTCTGGTTTTTCCTGAAAAGGAGACGTTTTGTGAACAGCTTGCATCATCAGCCAAACGGAAACGTTTCGAATTGGCATTCTACTAGTACTACTCGTTAACATTACAAAAAGATCACCCGAAACGTTTCAAAAACGCAAGACAACAAAGAATCAACTGCCTAAACTATAAAACACCACTCTTTTTCTCTCGAGAACTCCTCCAACCAAATCATTGTGGTCAATTGTCTACTGTGGAAGTGTTTTGGGGTCCCTTGTATGCAGAAGCCCTTCCTACCATTGTGGTCGAGTGAGTTTGTATCTTTTTGGGTTGAAAAGTGAGCTTCATTTTGATCAGTGGCTGTGATAAATCTCAAAATCCGCCACCTTTTCTCATATTCATGCAATGGAAAATGAAAAATTGAAAATTCTAGCCGTGTTCATGGATATGTTGGAAAAAAGGTTTCATTCGGATTGAACTGATAACTAGCAAAGGAAATGTCTTGACCACTTCGCAGTCATCAGTAGCAAAGACCAATGAAGCTCAGATCAATAGGTGAAAGGGGGAGCCAAGTCTTTAATCAAAATCTGAAGATTACCCGGTTGGGGAAGTCAGGGCGGATCGATGAAGCAATTAAAATTTTCTCACAAATGGCTCAGAGGAACACTGTAACATACAATTCTATGATCTCTGCTTATGCTAAGAATGGTAGAGTTAGCAATGCACGCCATCTGTTTGATCAAATGCCTCATAGAAACTTGGTTTCTTGGAACTCTATGATTGCGGGGTACCTGCACAATGATAGTGTTGAGGAAGCTTATATGCTTTTTGTTGACATGCCAGAAAGAGACCTTTACTCATGGACCTTAATGATAACTTGCTATACTCGTAATGGTGAGCTTGAGAAAGCCAAAGAGCTATTCAATTTGCTTCCTGATAAGCGAGATGCAATTTGTTGGAATGCTATGATCGCAGGGTATGCCAAGAAGGGGAAGTTTGATGATGCTAAGAGATTATTTGATGAAATGCCAGCCAAAAATTTAGTCTCATGGAATTCAATTCTAACAGGGTATACCAAGAATGGGGAAATGCGTCTGGGAGCGAAGTTTTTTGAGGAGATGCCTGAGAGGAATGTGGTTTCATGGAATTTGATGTTGGATGGATTTGTTGAGGTTGGTGATTTGGATTCTGCTTGGCTGTTCTTTAAGCAGATTCCCAACCCGAATGTTGTTTCATGGGTCACAATGTTATGTGGGTTTGCACAAAATGGGAAGATTGCAAGGGCAGAGGATCTCTTTAAGCAGATGCCAAGTAGAAATGTGGTGTCTTGGAATGCAATGCTTGCAGCGTATGTTCGAGACCACCAAATTGACAAGGCTATCAAAATATTCAGGGATATGCCTGAGATTGACTCTGTGTCATGGACTACAATGATCAATGGGTATGTCCGTGTTGGCAAGCTTGATGAAGCAAGGCAATTGCTTAACCGGATGCCATACAGGAACATTGCAGCACAAACTGCAATGATGTCTGGATATGTACAAAATGGAAGGATGGATGAAGCAAGTCAAATCTTCAACCAGATTGCCATCTATGACGTTGTTTGTTGGAACACAATGATTGCGGGCTATGCTCAGTGTGGAAAAATGGTTGAAGCTCAATCTCTTTTCAGAAAAATGATTAACAAGGACATCGTTTCTTGGAATACTATGATTACTGGTTATGCTCAAGTAGGGCAGATGGATAAAGCACTTAAGATCTTTGAGGAGATGGGCGAGAGGAGCATAGTTTCTTGGAATTCTCTGATTACTGGTTTTGTGCAAAACGGGCTATATCTGGATGCACTAAAGAGTATTGTGATGATGGGACAGGAAGGAAAGAGGCCTGATGAATCAACTTTTGCATGTTGTCTAAGTGCATGTGCCAATCTTGCAGCTTTACAAGTTGGAAAGCAACTTCACCATTTGGTTGTGAAGGGTGGTTATGTAAATGACTTGTTTGTCTGCAATGCCCTGATTACCATGTATGCTAAATGTGGAAGGGTCACGAATGCTGAGCTTGTGTTTGAAGATATCAATCATGGTGATATTGTTTCTTGGAACTCTTTGATATCTGGGTATTCTCTAAATGGACATGGTAGAGAGGCAGTAGAGCTCTTCAAACAGATGCTAATAGAAGGGGTGAATCCAGATCAGGTCACCTTTGTTGGGGTGTTATCTGCATGCAGTCACAGTGGGCTGGTTGAGTGGGGTTTAGAAATTTTTAAGAGCATGACGGAAGTTTACCTTATTGAACCTCTGGCTGAACACTATGCTTGCATGGTTGATTTGCTTGGTCGTGCAGGGAGGCTAGAGGAAGCCTTTGAAATGGTGAGTAATATGAAGATCAAGGCAACTGCCAGAATATGGGGTGCATTGCTTGGAGCTTCCAGGATACACCGGAATCTAAAATTTGGCAAATATGCTTCCAAGAAGCTTTTAGAAGTTGAACCTGATAAAGCTTCAAATTATGTGCTCTTGTCAAACATGCATGCTGAGGCAGGCAGATGGGATGAGGTTGAAAGAGTCAGGGTGTTAATGAAAGAAAGTAGCATGGAGAAGCAACCAGGCTGCAGTTGGATTGAAGTCAGAAATCAAGTACACACTTTTCTCTTTGAAGATCCAGTGCAGCCTAGAACAGCAGAGCTTTGCAGTGTATTGAAGAGTCTAACCACTGAGATGAGAAACACAAGTTACTTCTTGACACCTTATGATTGACGAGCCCTTTAGTACCTACCTACTGGCACCATAAATGGTACTGCTTTTTCGCTCTAGTTAAACTATTTTGCATTTTAGCATTTTATAGATTAGTAAATGTACAAGCATTCATTTACTAATTCTTCTCAAATTGCATACGAGTGACTTATGTTACTTTCGAAGAGAGAACTATATATTGCCAAGGAAAATATTAGGAAAGAAATTAGATCGTTTCAAGGAAATATTAGCATTCAACATTTATACTTATGTGCAGATAACATTCAAAACTGACTATTTTATACAGTGAAGTATCAATGTTTCCTCTGTTTAAATCAGCTAACTGACCCTCTCTTTTTCTGGGTTTGAATACAGTATAGGAATAAAACCGCACACAGACTATGAACCAAAAGGGCAGGACTTTCTCTCAGTGAACACCCAGAGATTTTCCTAAATTCCCGTTGGAATTTTACTACCTGTTCCAAGTAAAAAGAAATGCATGTTCAACTCAACGGAGCAATATCAGACTTCCACAACAGTATCTCTGGCAGCTTCTCAACCCATAGCATTGGAAAGACCATAGCCGTTCAGATGGGATTTTTGCCATCTCCATGCAATCTGTAAGCTCTCTTGAAGTGTATAGCGGGCTGTCCAATTTAACTCCTGCCTTACCTTGGAAGGGTCACTATAAACTTTAGCATAATCCCCTGGCCTTCGGCTGAGGTATTCAACCTTTATGTCCACCCCTGTCGCCTTCTTACACGCCTCGACAAACTCCTTCACTGAACTACCTGCGATAAAAATGATCCAAAAGATCAGGAGAAGCAGGGCCAGGAAAGAAAGGATAAGGAAAAGAGAAAAACAAAATTTGAGGGATTTGCTAACCTTTTCCAGTGCCAACATTGTAGATCCCAACCTTTCCAGGTTGTGCATGGGCAAGAGCTTTTACGTGAGCATCAACCAGGTCAGTGACGTCAATGTAGTCCCTCACACAAGTGCCATCAGCTGTCTCATAGTCTGTTCCTCTGACCTAGAATCAATAACATAAATAAAGGAATTCAATTTCTCACATTGATTTTGGTCTAAACAAGTCTAGCTGAAAAAGAGAAGGGGGAGCAGAGGGAAAAAAAGTACCTTCAGTCCAGGAATAATCCCTCGAGCTGCATCAAAACAAGCACCAGATATTCGGCCCTGCTCACGTAGCTCAGGTCGAGGAGCCTCTCCTAGTTTTCCGTCAGGGTCTGATCCTATCACATTAAAGTATCTGAATACATAACCGTATGTATATTAGCTTCAGTTATATCGAGAGATCCAAAATATACAACCTGGGAAATTGTTTATGCTTCATGTTGTGTTAAACTAAAAATTTGAAAACTAAATAAATGGTTTTTGACTGTGTCAGCACCTACCGTAAGATCATGACCCCCATGTCTGAGTTTTTGGAGAAATCCAGTATGATATCTTCTGCCATCTTCTTGGCTTTTCCATATGGATTGATTGGGACCTGAGTTGGTACATTTATAAATTCTAAGTGTTTGGACCTTGACAGAGAACTATTCTGTGTTTGAACATTTATAAATTCTAAGGGTTTAAGTGTTTGGTGTATAGAAAACTATTCTGTGTTGTATATTGCTTGATGTATTAACACAATATTTACACTTTGCAGATGACATATTATTAAGATAATGAATTAATTGTGATCTTGAGGTTGGATAAAACAGACAAAAACTCTGTTATGAGTTCTCACCTGTGTAGTTTCTTCGGTGATCGGCATCTTCTCGGGTTCTCCATATGTGGCACAAGTACTAGAATAGATCAATGTCTTCACATTGTGTGCTGCCATTGCCTCCAAAACCAACAGGGTGTTTGATGTGATGTTGTGATAATATCTGCAGAACACAGATTATATGTGATTAAAAGGTACAGTGAGAAGAGTAAACATGTTGATTAACTGGAAATTAAAGATTGAATGTACCTAAGAGGCTCAAGTGTGCTTTCACCAACATAGGCAACAGCTGCAAAATGCATGACAGCATCAAATGCATTCTCTGAAAAGATTTTGTTGACCTAGGACAAGAATCAAGGAATGTGCAACACACATTGTTTATTGAAATGGATCAGAGAAGAAAATAAGAATTAGTGATACTAATTTTAATTATCATAATTAGGATACAGCTTTGGCATCTCCCAGGTCTGAGTAAATAAACTGAAGTCTCCCGGGTTCTGGAAATAACTTCTGAAGAACCCTTACAGCGCCGATATTTCCTCGGGAGAGATTGTCCTGTACAAAGAAGCAAAAGGGTTTTATTCAATGAAACACATTAAACAGTTACATTCAATTTCAATAATGCATGTAAAAAAGGAAAATCGATGAAAATAGAAAAAGCTTTGAAATTGCGTCAATGAGAGATACCACAATGGTTACACGATATGAATCCTTCAAAAGCCTAAGTGCAGCATGAGAACCTATGTAGCCAGCACCTCCTGTAACCAAGACATGCGTCACGCCGGCTTCATGGTAAGAAAACTGCACATACAAGAGGAAAAAACCAAGCCAAATGTAAATAATTAATGTGTTAAAAAAAAAACAACAAAAGTAAAGATTATACATCAGAAACAGACCACGTTGGGGCTGCCAGAATTAAGCGACTGCTTGAACATGACAAAGCAGAGGGTAATGAGGACAGCAGCTGCAAAAAATTTGCCAGAAAAACTGCTCCTTCGTTTTGCAACTGCAATATCCATGGCTGCAAACCACAGAATTCAATGAAAATCAAAATTGGTAAGTGCTTATATATCAGGAGTTGAAGGACAAAAACTTGTCCATTGTGATCAGTCCAAAAACGATGTGCCCTATGCTTTTTTGTCCAATCCAATGGCTATTTTAACTCTGCCGACTTCAATCAATCTTCCTCACAATCATGACCAATATGAAGGGAAAAGAAGACAGAGAATGGTAAATTGAATTTAGAAATCACCCACCTGCAAATTATTCTTTATATATAATCCAACTGTAGTTACATGAACTGCAAGACTATGCTGGTTAACCATATGTCATCAAATTGTATAAAATCCACAGAAACAGAGAGAGAGAGAGAGAGAGAGAGAGAGAGAGAGAGAGAGAGTACAGCTCAAAATATGGGTTTCCCAATTCTATACAAAATATAGGTTTCCCAATTCTATACGAACTAGACCAAATTCAACTATTTGCAAGTAGGAAAATTCAGCATGATATAGGAGACTTCCAATTCTAACCCAACAAAAAGATTCCCAACGAAAGGTCAAAGCTAGAAAGTCCAAAACCCGATAGGAAAACACCGAGGAGACTTGGAAAGAATCAATAACTTCTATTTTCTTTTATTATCTTGATTATAATCATAACAGAAGAAAAAGGAGTTACAAACAAAGAATGAACGTTACAAAAACCATGGAAAAAAAATAGATTTATAACTAAAAAAGAAACAAAAACATGGGATCACACAGGGTTTCAATGAATTCAAGGAACCCAAATGACAGAAACTAATAATTATGCAAAGAATTAAAACTCATGAAAAGTACCTGAGCAGGCACATACGTTAAACTCCTCAATCTCAGAAACACAGAAACTGGAACGAGAAGGTTTTGATATATTAGTTTGAGAATATAAAACGTTTCTGCTCTCTCTCTCTCTATCTCTCTCTCTACATTGCAATGAATTTGGTGAAATGTATATATAGGGTCAGTGTGAGAATAAAGAAATGTCACCAAAGATCATATAAAGATGGAGTGAAAATGAAAGAATCGCTACCAACCCATGAATGAATATTTGAATTTGAGAGAGAGAGAGAGAGAGAGAGAGAGAGAGAGAGAGTTTGGACGTGGTCTTGTATGTTGTGTGTGTGGGATTAAAGTGAAGGAGAAATGTGGGCGTCAAGGGACAACACGTTACATGTGCATGAGGTGAAGGTCAGAGGCTCTCCGCTTCCTCTCCTCTGCCCTCTGCATGTGAATTGACCGGCGCATCAGGAAGCTTAATCCTTCAATCAATCAAAACTTTAAGATCAATAATCAAGCTAAAGTCCACCATTTCTATATTATTAAGCTACATATACATACATACATATACATACGCATGCATACCTTTTCGTGGGTTTGATCATATTTGGCTTAATCCTTAATTGAATTAAGTTGTGAATGTGATAGCCAAATGGGGTCTGGTACAGTAGAAAAAAGGGCTTTGACTTACACCACTTATAATTTAGATTATCGCTTGTATTAAAAAAAAAAAAAATCATATTTGTTTATTTCAAAATGATGTGTGCGGTTAAGCATGAGTTTTTTTTTCTTTTCTCTCTCCTTTGATTTTTTCATTTTTTATGTTGTATTGGACTAATTCTCTTAACAACTGTAATATTCTCCCAATTATTGATATTATAATCTGTACACTGAGGAAGCTTATATATGTATTGAATTGTAGTTATTGTATATTTGTTTGTTTGCTTATAGAACTCCTAGAGAAAAAGAAAAGGACTAGACACCTGCTTCTCTCTTATCCTAATTAGCTATAAAACTTTGGTCTAATTGTGTGTTCTCACCTTAGTCTCCTGGGAGATCTCCACCAGTACTTAAAAGCACTTCCAGATTTGTATTCATTTCGGTTCACTGACGATTCACTGGCCTGGGTTTATAGGTCACAAACTATAAGAGGTAATTAACCCTCTATATTGTTGAAAATGTATTGGTATATGTTGGTAATTTAATAAAGAACTAACCTTCGTTTCATAACCGAACTAATCGTACTAGTTCTATATGCATCACTTGAGAGCTAGAAAGAACAAACAAGAAAGCTACTGGCCATGTCATTCTACTACAAAGGAGGGGAGTAAAAGAATAATGTTACAGAAATGACTAAATATGTTAATTTACGTTGATTTACTTATTACATCAATTATTATGATCGATCGTTTATCGTTTTGTTTTTTTAAAATATCACGTGACTATGCATTCTCTCATTGTAATCATCTTTCACATTTTCTCTCTTTCATTTCATCTCTCAATTAGAGTTTTCTTTGCTACCTAATTTCTAGGAAATTAATATTGTACTTGTCTTCCTTACCCAATTTCTCTTGCTTACACGAGACTATTAGCCCTACCCTAATCATCATTTCTGATTCCCCATCTTGCACGTTTCATAAAAACGGTAAATTTCCAAGAAAACCAACGCTTCCTTTGAAAAATATCATAGCAAAATTAGACTGTCCACCAAAACGGCACCGTTTCCCATATTCTTCTCTAAATCCTAGCCACAGAGAATATCCTCTCATAACACGATGACGTGTCACCTAATCTCACCGTGGAGCCCTTACATTCTATTCTCTCTCCAAGTCAAGGTCAAGTGCCATTGTCACACCGCGACACGCGTAACTCCTTCATTGGTCGGAAGGCGGAGCCGGACCCAAGGATCCATATCGGGCCTCCGAAGTCCGAATATCCGAGCTTCAATACAGAAAGAAACAGTTGGAGCTGAGCCAATCAGAGGCCGCCACTTCTCTCTGCGTGTTTTCTCACCGCCATTCTCTGGAGGAAGCACGTGCGCGAATGCGAAAGTCGTCTTCTTCATTCGCGGTGCTGCAAAATGACCTAACTTCATAACCCTTTCTCCCTACATCCCTCTCTCTTCTGAGAGGGGTTAACCCTTTTTCGCGACCTCTCCGACTTTGGCCCTACGATTTCCCCACTATCTACACTCCCTGCCATCCCCATTTTTCTTCGCCCTTGTCTCCGTCCACCGCGTAAATCTCCAAATGAAGCCCTCGAGTTTCGGCTTTTTGCGTTGATGCTGATCCTGACCAAGACGACGTCGTTTTCGCTTCTGCACCGGGGCTTCGAATTCTAGGGTCGCGGACGCTGTTGGTCGTTCTGTAAATATGGAGAGATCTAATGGCGCAGATTTTAGGGACTTTCTCGAGAGTTCCTCAGGTTCCTCAGGTTTCTTTTTAACCTTCAAGATCTGTAGTTTTTTTTTTCTTCTTCGCATTAAGAGGTTTTTTGTACGCTGAGAAAGTGGAAGGAAATAAAATCATAAATGTTTAAATGTCTTTTTTAGTTTGAGGAAACTAATGGCATGAGATTCTCTTTTCTTTTTCCTATCTTTTCTCACCACAAAATGAAAAAAAAATTAGGGTTTTTTTTTTCCTTTCTGATTGTTTGTTGGGAAATTCTTTTTCTGTAGCTTGTTGGGAAGATTGGTTTAAAAGTAGAAGTTTGGAGTTGATGATTATGAGCTCTGTCCATGAATATATTTTTTGGTTGCCCAATTATTTTTGCTGGGACTTTACTTCTTATTGTCAATTGGGTTTAGCTTAATTTTGCTTTATTGATGAGTTGCCGCTGTATGACCCTGGCCAAGGTTCTTGTCCTGACTGAATTCATATGACTAGTTTATGAGAATGATTGAAAATTTAACTGACATTGTGGTGTGAAATGTGTGGGAAATTAATGTTAGGGGTATGACATGAATGGTTCTTTTTTGCAGCTTTACTCGTTTATATATCATTGAAGTAGCTCTCTTGATTTGGATGTTTAACTTTGTTTTGATTTTCATACAGATAATAAACTCTTTGATGCCTCACAATACGAATTTTTCGGTCAAAAATTGGTGGAAGAAGTTGAGTTGGGGGGTTTGGAAGATGAGGAAGACAGAAAACCTTTATTTGGCCCTGTTGATAATGAGTACCATTTATTTGAGAAGGATGAGGTTAGATTGCTTTTCCCCGTTAATCTTAATATAGACTCTAAGGCCAACTGTGCAATAGCTGACTTTGTTCAATTTGCATGTAAGGTCCATTACACCTTTTTACACTTTTTCACACTAAGTATTGTTCACTTGCCACTACAACTGGTGTGTGTATGTTTTGCGTAGTTCATGCTTGAGTACTCTAGTATTATGCTTGATGCTATGGTATGGGCAACCATTTCCCTAATTTTTTTTTTCACTGTGATGAAGTTTGAGTTTATTGTCTATTTAGTATAATGAACATATGTTGTAGGCTCTGTATTGGTGACTTTTGGCTTTCAGTGATATAAAACCTGTTTATTAACATTGATATTTATTTTTGCATTTAGGGTCTAGGTTTGGGATCTTTATCTGACGTGGATGATCTGGCAAGTACTTTTGCAAAGGTGAGCTTTCTTAATTTTGATGATTTGCAACAATTTGAGTTTGTATCTACATGACATTTAGTTATGAGATACTTTAATCAGTATGTTTTTGCTTATATGTATACATAAGCTTGTGATTGAAGTTAGGAAATTTTCTTCAATATCTTAATATATGTCCTACTTTTATTTGTCTTGAGATTCTATTTCTTATGCTGCATTGCTGATAATTATATCAAAGAAAAGACTAATGATACAGCTATGATTTTCATCCAGAATATTATCAGCTGGTAGTTACTACTCACTGATGATGGTTTCTTCCCAGTAAATTCACTTGTTTGAATGTACCAGAATACATTTTTTTCCTTCAATGTAACTTTATGCTTAATTGTGATTGCTATGATCAATGAATCTGTTTGTCTCTCAAACTCAAAATTTCAGTAGCAGTGGTTTTTTCTGTTTTTGGAGAATGTTTTGTCTTTTTCTGTCTGTTGTGTGCATTTTCCTTATATGTTCATCTTCATTGGCCATTCTGCCCCAACTAATTCTTAATGACTCTTTTTTCTTCTTCTTTTATATAGTTAAACAAAGTTGTAACGGGACCAAGACATCCAGGAGTTATAGGAGACAGAGGTTCTGGATCCTTTTCACGGGAAAGTGAGTAACAAACTGTCAACTTTTGTTATGTTATGATGGTGCTTAGGTTTGTCGTGCTTGCGTTTTGGTTTGGATTTATTCCTTTGTCCAATTATGTTGGTTTTGGAAACCGTTGCAATTTTCTATTTTCAATGCTAGATAATATAATTAGCAAAAATGAATTAGTTGAACATGCACCCGCACAGATTGTATTACCTCTGTTAACAATAGAGGACGTATTTTAGTCTACAGTGCATCGAATTGAAACCTGAATGTACTTGTGTTAGCAGAATATTAAAACGAGAAAAATTGTACAACTCTGCCTTAAACTCAATGGTTCTTTTACCTTTAAAAAATGGGTTTGCAAATTTTTTGTTATTATTTAATATCTAAAATACTCATCCTGGTGCTTCCAAGTTAACTTCTTGGGCTATTGGCTTTATTCATTCTACAATTATGCTCTATTTTATTTTTATTTTTCTTAAATAAACTCTTAATGTCAGATCAGTCTCATATGCTTGATAATTAGCGCTTTGATTAGTGTATGATTGAAGTTTTATTAGCATATAGGAGAAGCTTTTGTCCTATTTATGACATGATAAGACTGGGTTCTTCTAAATTTATGTGTGGAACCAGGGTTTCGACTTGCATGCTGAAGATTTAATATAAAGATTTAGTTGATTATTGGCTCTTTGTAGTATACAATGTTAAAGTATCCAAAATATAAAAGTAACTTGGCTAAAAACAGTAGCAGTTAGATTGAAAGTCATTATGTTTCTTTGTGTTGAACTATTAGTATGGTTATTATACCCTCTCCTTTGATCTCAGTCTAAATTAAATCACTTCTTTGGACCTCATCGTGTGCTTGATTTCTACCATTTTAGATGAAATGTAAATAGCACTTATTCCCTACAACTCCAGCTTTCGGAGTTTTATTTCTGTTTTATTAATGCGTAGTTCTGTTCAGGTTCATCTGCTGCTGATTGGGCCCAAGATGGAGATTTCAGTAACTGGTTAGATCAGCATATGTTTGATACAGAAAGTTCCGAGGAAGGTAAGAGGTGGTCGTCACAGCCCCAGCCTTCTTCTGCCCGATTTTCCGAATCAAAACAACCAAAACCTTTGTACAGAACATCCTCATACCCCGAGCAACAGCCTGTCCAGCATCACTTCACCAGTGAACCAATTTTAATGCCCAAATCAACGTTCACATCATTCCCACCTCCTGGAAACAGGTCCCAGCAGGGTTCACCACACCACCAGCTGAATATTTCTACTCTTGCTGGTGGTTCCCAGTTGCCCTTTTCTGCCCCAAACCTTTCTCCTTTATCTAACTCTAATCTTCTTATGGCTGGTTTACCTCATGGGTTGCATTATGGAGGGAACATGCCTCAGTTTACCAACCCTGGCCTTCCCTTCAATAGCAGGGCACAAAATCATTGGGCCACGCATTCTGGAGTTTTGCATGGGGATCATTCCAGCATCATAAACAATATACTGCAGCAACAGCACCCTCATCAAAATGGACTTCTGTCCCCACAATTACTGTCAGCTCAGCAGCAGTTACAACAGCAGAGATTGCACCATTCGGTTCAGCCATCTTTGGCCCATTTTGCAGCAATGCAGTCGCAACTTTATAGTACCCATCCTTCTCCTTCACATAAGGGAATGCATGGGTTGTCTGACACAAGAGATCATAGACCTAAACATAGAGGAAAACAGCGTTATTCTCAAGGCTCTGATACTGGTAGTCAGAAAAGTGAGAGTGGGTGGATCCAGTTCAGGTCTAAGCACATGACATCCGAAGAGATAGAGAGTATTCTTAAGATGCAGCATGCTGCGACACATAGCAATGACCCATATATCGATGATTATTACCATCAGGCAAGTCTTTCAAAAAAATCAGCTGGGTCGCGGTCAAAACAACCTTTCTGCCCATCTCATCTGAGAGAGTTCCCTTCCCGAGGTCGTAATAGTAGTGATCAGCATACTCATAGTTCTGTTGATGCTCTTGGGAGAATTCCTCTATCTTCCATACGTAGGCCTCGCCCCCTCCTTGAAGTTGACCCTCCCTCTGGTTCTGGTGATGGTGAACAGGCCTCTGAGAAGCCTTTGGAGCAGGAACCAATGCTTGCTGCTAGAATTGCCGTTGAGGATGGCCTTTGTCTCCTCCTTGATGTTGATGATATTGATCGACTTATACAACATGGTCAGCCCCAAGATGGTGGGGTTCAACTCAGGCGAAGGCGGCAAATCTTGTTAGAAGGGTTGGCATCATCACTTCAGCTTGTCGATCCACTTGGTAAAGGCACCCATGCAGTTGGTCTGGCTCCAAAGGATGACCTTGTGTTCCTACGGTTAGTGTCTCTTCCTAAGGGCCGAAAATTCCTTTCTAGGTATATTCAGCTTCTCTTCCCCGGTAGTGAGCTTGCCCGTATTGTCTGCATGACAATATTCCGGCATTTAAGGTTTTTGTTTGGTGGCCTACCATCTGATTCTGGAGCCGCTGAGACAACTACTAATCTTGCAAAGACAGTTTCTACGTGCATTAATGGTATGGATCTTCGTGCACTAAGTGCTTGTCTCGTTGCAGTAGTTTGTTCATCAGAGCAGCCCCCACTCCGACCCCTTGGAAGCCCTTCTGGAGATGGGGCCACTATTATTCTAAAATCTGTTCTTGAAAGGGCAACTGAAATCTTAAGTGACCCTCACGCTGCTGGAAACTGCAGCAGGCCTAACCGTGCCCTTTGGCAGGCATCCTTTGATGAATTCTTTGGTCTTCTTACCAAGTATTGCTTGAGTAAATATGAAACTATAGTACAAACAATATTTACACAGCCTCAGCAAAGCACAGAAGTTATTGGTTCAGAGGCTACCAAGGCAATCCATCGTGAAATGCCAGTGGAGCTTCTACGTGCTAGTCTTCCTCACACTGATGAGCGTCAACGGAAGCTTTTGTCAGATTTTGCTCAAAGGTCAATGCCTATTGCTGGTCTTAATGCCCACGGCGGGGGTGGAGGTCAAATGAACTCTGAATCAGTGAGGGGATAGTGGAGAACTACAGGTTTTCCGGAAGGTTTCTCAAAAACATGATCCATCATTGGTGGTTGTGTGCATTTCAGACGCTTTCACAAAGTGAAATCTGCTTGAGAGGAGGGATGTGGCAGTACACAACCGTGTGCGTTTCAGCCACTTTCACAAAGTGAATCTGCTTGAGAGGAGGGATGTGGCAGTATGGGGGAGTGCTTCCTTGTCGAAGTAATTTTAAAGGCTTCGGTTTTATTTGTTGTTAACTACTTTTTACTGTTCTGAAAATTAAGAAAACATGTGATGCTCATTTTGGTGAATTCATAGTCAATGCATAAATGTGTATTATGATGGGAATGCTGGATGGAGGGGAGTTTGAGTCTGGAAGTTGGTTCTTCTGGGAGCTTTATTTTGGTGCTCTGTGTTGAACTGGAAGCATAGGGATAGAATGTACAGGGTAGTCTTACAGAACCTTCAAAACTCCTTTTGTTCCAGCTCATTTTCTGATATTTCATATTCAGTTATTGTATCAGTCAGCATGATCTCTCTCTCTCTCTCCCCCTTCCCTTTTCGGTGCTCCGCAGCATTTCAGATTGTCATTTGTTTTTTGAGTCTTTGGTTTTTTGCCGTAACAAATATTCTTGTTTGGGCAACACGCGTATCATTTTTTAGGTAAAGTTTGGAAAAGAAATTCTTCACAATAATAATTAATTTAACCTGAGGTGGGAAAAGATAAAGAAAAGGATAAAGCTTTTATACAGAAAATTGTGGCAATAATAATGTGGGGCATGCACCAATTTGGCTTGGATTGTAATAAATTTTGGAGAGGGGGGAAGAATTATTGTAGCTTAGCTAGGCTTGTTCCCTGACAGGAATGAATTTATTTCGAGAATAAGGCATGATATTAATGTGGCATAATTTGAGTTGAAAAAAATGTATTGTGCTCTTAGCTTCCGCCAGAGGGAAAATCTAACTTTTAATAATCAAGAACAATTAAAAAAGAAAGGGTTGCATTTAGCCACGATCTCAATAACTTTGCACATCCAAAAAATGCCTTTCAATCAGTCACAGATAATTAGACAACTGCACTTCGTTAACATAATGTGTGGTAAATTACCACGAAATATATATATATATATATATATATATAATTATAATTATCAACTTGACAAAGACCTAGTCGCTAGCTAGCTAGCAAGCATGTGAAATGTTAAGCACTTAAGGAGTGGCTTGCTTCGTTGCTATTGCTGATCTCTTTCTCATTGTCCAAAATGCAGCATTGTATCGGTTCTGCAAGGAAAAAGGACCTTAAGTTGATTGAAGCGGCAAAGGTATATAAAAACAACTCCTCGTCGGCTTTGAACACGTTTCAAAGTCCTAAACAACTTGAGAACTTAATCTCTCTTTAAATATTGGTATGATAATATTTTAATATCTTTAAAACCAGCAGTCTGACGTTAGTTGGGCTCCTACTGTATAGAGCAATGCCCCTACAGGGGTGCTTCCGAAATTACCGGTGTCCAAGGATTTATATGCAAAGCTCCCGCTAGAGATTACTACAGTAAAGGGGGACTAAAACAGGGGGAAAAGAAAAAAGCCACTACATATGGTAGGACTTACTTGCATCATTGACTTAGGATTTGTAGTGTAGGTTGTCTCAATGGTCTTTTCCTTCTGCAGTCCATGAAAGAAGTCAATTTATACGGGTATGATCATCCAATGATGCTAAATCAACAAGACAGAATTGGGATGAGGTTACCTCAAAATGGAATCCATAGTGCAAAGCAACCCTCTTCACATCCTCCAAACTCAGTTCAATGGACATTTCCTATAAAATGAACAAAAACAATTTTAAAACACTGGCCTTCCTCAGAGCATGTGAGCAAGTGAAATGTGCTTTATTGACAGGAGGCTTACATCATCTTGCCCATACATCTCAGCAAAGTGATATAGTAGTGGGCCCATATTTATCCAAACCTGTCATCCAATCAATTAAGGCATTAATAAAGCTATAAGACAGGAACAAAATTAAAGTCATCCGGATTGATTGCGGAACTTACTCCACCATCTTTCAAGATTCTTGATATGATTTCAATGTATTCGACAATGTTGTGCGCCGTGTCAATAAAGAAGCAGGTCACAACTGCATCCCAAACACCTGTACGTGATGTGAAATACTATAGACGTTAATGATAAATCTCTCACGATATTTACAAAATACTACTAGGTGTTTTTCTCAAAGTCTCCCAATATCTAATCATTAGCATCAATTACAATGTTTAAATATAAGAAACCCACGATTATGACATAGAGATTTCCTTACCTACTTGGTTTGGATCATTATAAACCTCAACAAAGTCACCACCACACATAGAAAAGCCTTCGGTAATCCCTGCACTGCTTGAAAGAAAATCTACAATTATTGGAAAACAAATCCTAATGGAAATTTTTAGGAAAACAAAATTATCCTCGAACAAAAAACAAAGTATGCCAGCGTTTTATAAATCAATTTATCAAACTTCAGAATAAACATTCTGGGATGTTAAAATTTTATCTTACAAGCGTATTAATCATATTACAAAAAGCATATCATTGGAGTAAAATGGAGATACTTTATATGGTCCAGTCAACTGTGACGTTATAAGCAGGGGAAAAATTGTGAGGGGAATGTTTCTATGAGTTTTACTACAACTTAATGGCAACCATTGTCAACTCTTTCTAGGCCACTAATAAAACTGACGTCTAAGAGTATCCCATCAACAGTATCCATTCAACTTCAACGTAACTCAAAGGTTCATGGATAAACGCCTTCAAAGCTTTTAAAAAACTGAAATTATGCCAACAAATGACACTTCCGTAGCATTACTTCAAAGAAAAGAACCCAAGTAGCAGCATCAATACCTTGCTGGATGAATATCTGGTACTGAAACGGGACGAAGTTGGTCACTATCTGAAAGTGAATTGCAATTGCTGTGGATCCAAGGGTATATTGTCCACTCCCCAGCAGTTCGAGAACTGATAAACAAAACAAAACCATCTAAGGAAAAGAAAAAAAGCAGAATAGAGAAGGAAAATGAAATATATGGGACAAAGAATTTATTGCTAAAAATTAAAAACTCTCTTCCATGGTAAGAAAAGGGTCATGACATCCTTACTGATTGAGAATAAAACTTGAACATATCATCATGTAGTATGAAAATTCATTTCCCTGGCTTATGAAACCTGTATAGAATTTGAGAAACAATAGCCATGAGTATGAATATATGGAAAAGCAGAATTCTTAGCAACGGAACAATGTATACACACCTAGACATGAAATTTCCAAAGCCAGGCGCCCAAGTCCAGCACCAGGAACTAAACAGGCAGGAGGACTGTTCAACATAATTTATGATTAGCATATACAGTAAAGTACAAGGAATAAAAAAACACTCACACACTAAGAAATAGTAATTTGTTCTTTACAACGGTCAAGAAACAATACAATGACAGGAAGACACATATGAAAAAATAAAACCAACAACAGAAAATAATAGTACCTTTCCTTAGAGCGATCAGCAAATAGTGAATCAAGTTCTTCAAGTATAGGCTTGTAGCACTGGTCACGTTCTTTCTGTCCCTGTATTAAATATAATAACAGAATAAAGTAAAACTTGGATCCACAGATGTGATAACCTGAACCCAGAAATCAATGATAAATCATGAAGTACCTCTGCCGCCCAGTCTCTAACTATGTTTCGTACAATACAACGAACCTGTAGGGGGAAAAAGAAAATAGGATATTAAACTTAAATTTGATGCATGTACTGGTTGTATTTCTTCTTATTTAAAGAAAAAGAAAAGAGTCTCATTGAACCAGATTTCCAACATACCTTATCAACATCAACTAATGGAACATGTAACTGTAATGATGGATCCAACCACGTACGAGTTGGTGAGGACACCTGAATTTGTAACACCAAGATAGGTACAATTTTCAATTGAAAAATTTGGACAAGGATAAAAAATTTAAAAGCAACACATACAGTGCATTTAGAAAGTAAGTTGTGGTGAGGCACAATGTGGTCCCAGTTGATTAAATTTTCAGTATTTAATACCCAGAAACACATTAACTTAGTTCATATCAGTCAAAAACATGTTCAAATAAGTTGTGAAGTATTACAGCTAGAAATAAACCAAAACTCGTACATCTCCATTGGAATCAATGGCATCATTCCCATCACAGTTATGCATCTCTCTGTTATATTCCCTGCCTGAAGTGTGTCGCTCAGTGATGGAATCACAATGACCTTCATTGTTTACCTCCTGTGGTTATCTACAGAGGTCAAATTTCTAAATGAAAAAAGACATAGATGAAGCAAACTATGCATTTTTTTTATTGAAGATGAAACCTTATACATTTAATTATCATTTATGAACAGCTAATGTGGTCATGTAAGTGTTGCAGAAACCTTTTTGGTAGTCACCCCTATTGGTGAACTGCAGACTGCACTGCTCCCTTCCCCACAACAGGCCTGATCTGAGTTGGAGATATGCATTCTTTCACTTGTGGAGTTAGACTGAGAAGAGCGAACACTTTTTACTCCAGAAACATCATGGTTATATGAGACGCGTTCAAGATGTGGGCCATCACGGACATCTGTGTCCTGGCTCAAATCAAGTGGGGGTTCAAATGCCTGCAATGTAATATAATTTTGGGGAGAAAAAGAAGTCAAGATACCTTAATACCAATTACACCAGTTTGAGGAATTGCTCACATAATGTCAGTCCTTTGAGAAGTCATGAAGTGTTGCAATATCAAAAGGTCATCAGAACATCATTAAGTGAATCAAGTTTTAGAAAGAAAACAAGATAAGAGGGATGTTGGAACTAACCTGAAGCATGCTAAAAATGAAATATGAATTTACTGAAATGCACCTGCATAATTAACAGTCAGACCAATTGCATTACTTTAAACTCTTTTTATTTTATTTTAATCAAATTTATATTTGAACAGAAAGCCCCTAAGCTATTTTACAGAATTCGTTACAACATGTTATGTTGGGCATCCTTAGTTCAAATAAATAAAGGCACCAGCTACTTTTAAACACACTAAGACTCTATAATACTACGGCATTGTGTTAATTGTAAGCAAATTCCCCCACATTTACCTAGAAATTGGACACAGTGTTAATATACTAAGCTTTACAGCTAGTTAAATCTACATCATAGCACTGTGCCGATACACGTTACAATTTAGAATATATGTGCCAGTCATTGGATTGTTATCAAAATATTAGAAACTTAAAAACTAACGCGATGAAAATACTTGAGGAGAACTTACCGTCTTAGTCTTTGAAACTTTAAAGGGTAGTGGGACAGTAGAGCCTGCAATAAAAATTGAAGATAGTGTAATAGCAACTCACTTACTCTAACCCAATTGGTAGTGAAAGATACAAAAGAACTTATATTAGTACCTTATGGGAAGGTGGAAGCATTTTAAAAGATCTTTCATATCTTCTCACGTCCTCTTCTGCTGCCTCCGGGTAGCTGTATAAACCAAGCCAATGCCAATACATCAGAATTCAGAGAGACATTTGACATCTATGTGACAAAGGGGCACAATAGGCTACAACACCATACATGAACAAAGGGGCTCAAAACCATAGCAGAGCTTGAAAGTGAATGAAATTTTGACAAAGCAAATTACACACAAGCAAATAGACCAGAATATAAAATAATATAACAAATATATATTTCAGCTGAAAATGTGGCAATGCTAAAGGCACCGAAAGCCTTTTTTTTTTTTTTTTTTTTTTTTCTTCCAAACATTTGAAGACAATTTGTACAGCAACCATTAAACTTAAAGCTGGTGAATTTTGATGTTGAAATTAATAACAGTGACGAAAGCATCAAGCTTTCAAAATCATATAAGAAAATCAACAAATTTGAAATCAAACTTGAGTGTTTAAGAATTGAGAGAGAGAGGTACTTGAGGTAGGCGCTGATGATGCGCCTGAGCGATTTGACTTCGAGGGCTTCTTCTAGCTTCCTCTGACGACGTCGTTCGTCGTCTTCGTCCTCTCCTCGATGCATTTCTCTCTCTGCGGCTCTGACAGACGACATAATACTGACAAACAAGCACTGTTAGGTGTTAGTGTTTAGCTTTTGCTGGTGACTGACTGATGAAGAAGAGAACCCTCCGGCTCCCTCGTATGGTCAATTGAGGACGATGAGTCACACATAAAAATGTATATCTTCGATGGGCCCGGCCCAACATAAATTTGTGCTGAAATCCAAAATTGTTAGGTGAGAGAAAATTATTGGGTATCCTTAAGTTAATTGTCGTGCTCTGTTAAACTTAAAGCAGGAGGCTAGAATGGGAGGTTATAGTGAAAGGGTTCTTAATTGTTGTTTGATTCAGACTCAAGTGCAGAGGTATTATTGAATTGTTAGATTGAACCGTCTCACTGTAACCCCTCAACATAGTCTCTCATTGAATATTGAGACTTGCATATCTAAATGTCGGTCATATGACCCAGTTATTTGTAGGGCGAATTCATCTTTTTTGTATCTAAATACATCATAATTTCTCAAGTTGTTATATGAAAATTCAATAATTTACAATTAATTATTAACTGAAATTAATATTCAATTTGGGCAGTACTAAAAGTTTGAGAAATGTTCATCAAAAGGAAAAAGGAAAAGAAAAAAAAATTCACCTCTTTTTTTTTTTTTTTTTCCAAATGAGGGAAAAACCTCCTAATTATTTTCACTAATAAGCCAATTACTTGTGGCAGTAAAACTTGTACATTTGGCAATTTAGCATATTGAAAAAAATGGGGCTGCATAATCCATGTCACATTGGCCTTGACATTATGGCATACATATTAAATCCAAATAACTGATCTCTAGAATTAATTAATTGCAGCAAATGCTATAATAATATATAATATGCTATTGTAGGCTGTTGTATGGAGAAGCTTCTTGACTTCTTTTCTTCCTCTTTTGGAGAAAGCTCTGAAGAGACCTCTTCATGGACACACCTGGAGGCCCATATATTTGAGATTGCAATGCAAGCAACGCTGCGTTTGACACACTTGATATCCCCCTTTCTGCCATATCTCCAGCCGCCAACAAAATCATGGCCCTAACCTACATGAAATCAAAAACTTAGTTGTTAAACAACTTGATAGGTTTCTGTTATTTCAATGAAAATTTAAAATTATGTTTTATTTGCTTTAATTGTACGAAAATGCGTAGCATGACTCGATTTAGTCAGTGGTCCTAACGTTACAAATATAATAATATGTCAAACTATCTACGTAAAGGAAAAAAGAAAAAAAGAGTGATGCGGAAATTAGTTTATGCGATCATCATCAAGTACCTTAAGTTCAGTCACGTCGCTAACGAAAACTTGGCCATTATAAAAAATGGTAATTTGCTGCTGCTGGTCCAGAGTCCAGTCGCCCCTAAGAAAGATACAGGGAAAGAAAAGAGATGCCAATTGAAATCTCCTTTCGGTTCCCAACATTTATCAATTCAAAATTCAGCTAACACAACCACAACAACAACACTATAGAGAGAAGAAGAAACAATGATAATTTATTTGATCATTTCGATTTCTTGGCATGATATATAGGAATGAAATAGCTCTGCTTTCTAAATCGTCCACGTGTGCATTAACGATTAACAATAATTCACGTGCGGGTGCGAGAAGCTGTTATAGCATTTGTGCAAGAAAACATAGTGGCATTGATGAACTTACATTGGAGTTTCCAACGGTGGTGAAGGAGTGATCATCGGAGAAAGGCCAAGGTCCAAGCTGCAGATGCTCGACACAGCTAGAGAGAGAAGTTAAAAGCTAAAAATGCATTTGAAAAACCAATAGGAGAGAGAAGAAGAACTAGGATACGAAGGGAGAACTTTTCAAGGCCATATTGAGGGAAATGGCTGTTGGATAAGGCAAGCACCAAATGCGCTTCAAATATCGTTGGAGGCATTTCCGCACGTGGTAAACGATATACACGTGTCAAAAAATGCACTCACACACACACTCTCTCTCCTCTCTGAACTTTCACTAAATATCTTCTCCACATGCTCTTTGGCGTTGGTGGCTGCCTTTTTGCCTTTCAAACTTATTACTATAAAAGGAAGGCGTTGCACTTTATGAGGAGCTCGAATTTGTAGGGATGCTATATGAAATGTTGTTTGCGTGCACTGGAGATTGAGACAAAATGCTCAAAATTAAGATATTTCATTTGCTTAACGGATAATGCTTGATTTCTCACCCATTATCATCTATTTATCTTCCGTTTGACGTGGTCTAATCATATTATTACACGTGCATATTTTTTTAACCAACTTATATCTTGTATTTTTACTTTTTATGTAGGTTAATTATGATATTATTACACGTGTCTTTTTTCGCAAACGAATTTCGAATCTCTATCAACAAAAATATCTATTGATATCTTCTCTCTTTTAAATTCATCAACATCAAATGATTCAGACTTACTCAATATTTATAATGTAATTGATATGTGTGGTTTACGAATGATTGCATTATAATTAGGATTTATTTAAGATTTGTATGCAATGGGAAATGAATATTGAAGTGAGAGGACAAATAATTAAGCGACATAAAGGGAATGGGGATGGGACTTGTTCCACAAAACGTCCTTGCCATACAACATAGGCATTGCGGCTCATCACATGCAACATATCATCATAGTACTTAATTTTCGCAGTCACACTCAAGCCAATTTGCCAACGTGCACCTAATTAACTACTCTCCAAGGAAAAGTTACTCTCATTCAATTTAGGTACATGAACATTGTCGGCTCGTGCTCAAATTTAATTTTGTTTTGCCCTTTACGTTGCAAAAAGCATGAGCTGAAGGGCCATAGCCCCAGTCACGTCACGTGCAAATGGAAGTTGGAAGTCCTATGAGATGTTGCGGCTTTGTTTGGTTTTTTACTGGTTTTGAAGGCAAAATGAGATTTTAAAGCAACCACCAAGGTGGTAGGGAACGGCAGATATTTCGGTTGTGGTGTGTGGAAAATGTGATATTTCCTCTATTATAATGTGAAGCGTTGGAGTATTTTTGAACTTTTGTTATATATATGTCACCCCATCTATGCACATGCCATTCTTGCTTGTCATTACGGATTTCAACTGTTTCTATTTTGGGCTCATTTGAGAGTGATTCTGGACAGGCAAAAAGCACTTTTGTGGAGAATCACTTCAGTGGATTTAAGTGATTTTATGGAGAAGCACATAGAATGTGCTTATGCCCAGAATCACTTGCTAATCTTAAAAGAAAAAGGCTACTTCCTGATATCATATATGCTCATTTAATTTCTTTTTAACTCATTCTTATTTCCAAATCGTGATCAGTCTGATTTTTGTAATTTATATTCTGATTTTATCTCATTATAATACTTGAAATGCCTTTAACGACTGAATTAATTTGTATTATATCTTGTAATTACAACTACACATAGGCGCATGTGCATCTAAGTTTTTCTCCATGCTCACGATGAGTCATGATCAAGAATCCAAATACTAATAATTTCTTTGTTTTTTGTTTTGTTTTGTTTTCTTGAGTACGCTTGACTTGAAACAGTACAAGATTCTTGGTTTGGTCTTGGTGGGTCGACTGTGATATAACAATAATAACCTTTTGTTTTTATTCCAAACAAAATTAACCTTAATGATGGACAAAAAATATACTTTAAAATGACATTATATATCAATAATCCACATCTCAGAAGAAGTAATTGTCTGAAAGTATTTAATTGAATGTTGTGATTCTATTATGATATCATAGTGGATGACAAATTATGTGTAAGGTCGTCCAAATTCAATGGCCACATATCATGTGCTCCGGTATCGACACTCAACTCAATATAATAGTTTTTGCCTTTTTTCTCACAAGTCACTTCGGTTTGGCTTGGGGGTCTCGGTTTAATCCAAGGGAATGAATCCTTGCTCTTTCTCGCCCTCCTCTCGTCGCCCTGAAAACACAACAACTCCCTTCCATGATCAATCATGCACTTGAAGAAGAATAGAAGAAGAAGAAGAAGAAGAAGAAAAATTAACCTAAACAATAACAAATAAAACCAGTCAAAAAGAAAGCAGCAGCACAACCCCATTGCACCTACCTGAGAAGAAAGCCGAAAAAACAAGCAAATGGATCCGGAACTCACCAACTCCCTTGGTTGCGGGCAGGCTGTTAAGGAGAGACTCAAGACCGATAAGATACTTTGTAAGGTTGGTGTAGCAGCGGCCATACTGTAGACTTCACAAAATACTTATGGGTCTTATATCTTTCCTTGTTAGCCTGGTAGCTGCCTTAACATCGTCTAGGTCACCACCTCAAATCTGCTTGTTGAATTTTTTTTTTTGGGCAAGTCTGATCATTGGGTCCTCACTCAGTCAGTCCCTTCCTTTTTAGCTAGAGCAACTGTGATTTCACGCTCTCTCTTTATAGTGTTACACCTGGTTGAAGTTTTCAAGAAAGAGAAAAAAACATTTTCTTATGAACTTAATTAATTGCCAGTTTTACCCTTTCTCCAACTCAACACCATATTATTGAAGAAAAGAAAACCGACGGACACACCCTGCATATCACTTTATATTAAATTACTTTCTACGTACATAATACAGATGAGCACAATACATGTATACTTTGTTGGTGTGTAATCCTTCAGCCGAGTTTTGGAGCTAAAAGAATTGCGTCTATTCTGTTTCTCATTTCTTTTAGTTGTTTATCCTTTTTTTTTCCAGTTTTTATTGTGCACCCTTGGATCACAGTCCAAGTGTTTAATCTCTAGTATAGGATTAAGTGACATGTGTAAGCATCTAATAGGATGCTAGAACTTGGGCTTATTGTAAATCTGGTACAGGGAAGAATCTCTCTTCTCTCTCTCTGTCTAACGATTATAACCAAAATAGTGGAGCAGATATGAATATATCGAAGCATTTTTTCATTCTCCAGAGCAACGTTCTCTCAATCTTTCCGTGATTTCTTCTTTGCTCCCAAAATATCCAAAATATGAAATGCTGAAACTAAGAATTCTAACATACTTGTCCTATATATTATAGGACTATATGTACACTCACTCACATGATCAGCAACAGCAACATTGGCATCTTTCTGACTGAGGGAAGGCCTTGTACAGTAGATCGTGCCCAAATTATTGGGTTCGTTCGTGCTTAATTAGCATAATGATATTACAAACCAGAATCATAATACTTGCACAGGGATAAGTTCAGTAAACCTTTGCCTCATCGAATTACTGGCTCATTGTACGTACGGTATCATCGACCATCCTTTGAGATGGAAGCTGGATCTTGGTTTCTAATATATTCTTGAAGAGTGTCTCTTGAAGTCTAAGTATCAGTCAATTTAAAGAACTTTGTTGTTACTTTGACTTTTCCTGATTTGGCAAATATAACAATCAAATACTGAGTCAGATAACAATCATCAAAATTTCTTTGTTAGCTTACACAAATGAATTGTATCCCCCCCTCTCTCTCTCTCTCTCTCTCTCTCTCTCTCTCTTACCCGTTTGGTTAGCTCGCAATCTGTGCAAACCAAACACCATGGCACCCAAGATACTAAACCAATAGCTGTGATCAGGCTGACAATTAACTTGGTTCGATTTCCTTCATCTGAAAAAAATGAATTTGTAATGGAAACAGTGTGAGACAGAAAAGAAAAGATATTTATACTTAAAGCTGTGGAAGCAATATTATTTACCTATTTCTGTACTGTCTAGGAGAATAAAAAGATCTGTTCCGTCAGAGGAAAACTCCTGTATATCAATAAGTCTTTGGACCAGGCCAAACACCCTATATTATTAACATATGCATAAGCCAAGCAAGAACAATTATTTAGGCATTGTATCATGCTCTCTTGAGCATCCAAAGACGTGATATATTCATGGTATGGTAGTTTCAACCGTACCCATCTTCGAAAACCCATCTCCTTTTCCTCTCGAAGTGACTGACTTGCTTGTGTACTACTCTCACAAAACAATTTTGTTTTCCTCACACACCCTGCTGTCCTGTTTCCTTTGCTCCATTCCTCATGTGACTTAGGTACAAACCCTTTCAAACACTTGCAGATTGGAGATTCAGAGGCTCTGCAAAACCCAAAAAGGTCCACATGTTCCATAATGGTCACATGGATTCTTTTGGGCCTGCCAGCTAAGATTCCAGTTCTCACCATGTTCGATCGGAATACATAAGCTTTAGTGTACCTTCTGAAGAGATCCATCTATCAGAGTTTTGTCAAATACATAATAAGAGAAATACTTTGTTCCCTGCTGCACATTATCATCGAGATTCAACCCACAACCTTCTCAGTGTTTGCTAGATTCTGTGTCCCTCGAAAGATACGTGCCAATCCAAAATCTGAAATTTTTGGGCTCATCTTCTCATCCAACAGAATATTACTTACCTTCAAACAGGAATCAAGGTGGAGATAAACAAGTCCTCTAGCAACACCTTGAATAATATTGAAGCGTTTAGCCCAATCAAACACTGCTCTTCTCATTGGATCTAATCAATACACCCATTGCCATTAGAAATGAAATCAATAGTCCCCCTGAGTTCGGCATACTAGGATAGGAAGAGCTCAGACATTATCAATGATACTGAAGAAAGATTAGGTGACAATGAGAAATTGCAGCCAAACATGAAGGGCCAGTGAAACTAACCCAATAATATCATATCCAAGCTTTTGTTGAGCTTTACAAGATTCTTGGGTTGGAGTTTGGAGATCAACATAATCTCATTCTTCAACCCTTCGATGCCTTGCCCTGAACTACTACTAGATAGTCATTTTCGAAAAATCGGCCTAGGCGGTGGGCGCCCAGGAGCTAGGCGGGCGCCTAGGCGCTAGGTCGGGTCTTTTTTCTAGATGTTGTTTTTCATGGACTCATTCTTCAACTTTTCGATGCCTTGCCCTGAGCTACTAGATAGTCATTTTCCTAAAATCGGCCTAGCGGCGGGCGCCTAGGAGCTAGGCGGCAGCCTAGGCGGGCCTTTTTTTTTTTTTTTTTTTTAAATAAATTTTTTAAAATATATAAATAGATATCGTTTTTCATAGATTTCAACTAACCAAAGATTCGGTGATGGTGGTGACCAAGGACGAGTACGAAAAATGCCATTCTGCTCATCCCATCTTCTTCTCCAACAATGGTGTGACCGCGTTCACATTGCACCGGACTGGTTTGTTCTATTTCATTAGTGGAGTTTCTGGGCACTGCGAGAGAGGCCAGAAGATGATCATCAAGGTCTTGGAATCAGCAAGCCCACCAGAAGAGTATCGTTCTTCTGCTCGTTCTGGTCAGCAGATTGAGGTGGGCTTGCCGGGCGGCTGTAGCTTTTATTTATTTATTTTATAATAAATATATTATTATTATTATTATTTTATAAATTTAAATTAAAAAAAAAGAGGACCCTCCATGTCACAGATAAGTACAGCCGACCGGCTATACTATTTTTAAAAAAAGTTAAAAAACCTAAACTGACGAATTTTCGTCGATAGAGGTCTATGCCGGCAAAAATTTGTAGTATTAGACTTCTCCCAACGAAAACTAACACTGCTGAAGACATTTCGTCGAGAGAGGTCTTTAAAATAAAAATATAAACTTAGGATGTTTAGGTTAATTAATTTTTAGTATTAAATATATTAACTTCATGAATTATATTACTTAATAAATAGTAATTCAATTTCTCTTTTTTTTCCCCCTTTAATATTCACTAAGTAAATAATCACTAAAACATAACTATTAATCAAAGTAATAAAAAAGAGAAATACATATTATGCTACTTATTTTTTTAAAAAAAAATTTAAAACACAGAGTATAGCCGGGCGGCTGTACCTTTTTATTATTATTATTTTAAAAAGGACCCTCCAACGATTAGGCTACTTAAAGGGTATAGCAGCGTGCCTAGGCCTCTACGTGTAAAATAGTATAGTAGTGCAGCTATACATTTAAAAAAAAAACTGAGTATAGCCTTTTGGCTATACGATTTTTTTTTTAATATAAAAAAAGGAGACCCCCAATGATTAGGTGGCACGTGTAAAAACAAGTCTACTTTTTAAAAAAAATTCTGGGCATAGATTATAGCAGGGTGGCTGTACTTTTTTTGTTTGAAAAAAAAAGGACCCTCCAACCATTGGACGCGCCCATCTATACTATTTTTTGAAATAAAATAAAATCGTAGTATAGCCTTTTTAAAAGGTCTATACTATTTAAGAGAGGTGGTTCTCCAAATAAGTGATTCTGGCATATCGAGAATCATTTCCAAACGAGTGCTTGTTGAATTTAGATTATATTTCAAACTTCAATTAGGGCACATGCTATTTTCTTAACCAAGAAACTCAATTGTATGATTAGATTGAAATTAGGTTTGAATGTAACAACATTGGGTCAAAGTTGAATGCATATGACTAGACCAAAACTTAATTAGTCCAAAATATCTCACATGTTGAAATGATACTTGAAGTTACGTATTATCTAGCTAACCTTGCCATTTTAAGTCTAATTAGAGTTTGTTTGACACATTTAACTTATGTGATTAGACATGTGTGATTTTGACACATCCAACAATTGAATGATCTAAAACTCTAATTTGGCATAGAACTTAGGATTCTGACTGTTGGCTAAAGCCGCGGCATGGAGTCCCAAGGTGATTATAAATAACCAAAGGCTCAATTCCCTCTCTGTTTGCCTATATTTGCAATCATAATTTACTTAGTCTAAAACCAAAATTTGCCAACCTTAGAGCATCCACAATGATGCTCTTTATTTCTTAGCTAAATTTTGGCTAAAAATATTAAAAAAAAACTATTTAAAAGCTCTCTAAAAAATTTCAACTCCAACCATACTCCTAAATTTGGAGAGTCATAAATACTATAACTCTTTTTTGATTGGTCCATTTCTATTAAAAAATAATAATAATTAGCATTAAATAAAGATTTGAAATACTCATTAAATAAAGCAGCATTGAATTATAGGGAGCCACTAGGAGTCCTTTCTCTCTCATCCGATTTAGGAGCTCCTAGATGACTCCATATTTTAGGAGATGGATAGGGAGCGTGATTGGAGTTGCATTTTTACTATTCCTCCCTAAAATTTGTCTAAGGAGGTGGTTTAGGGAGTCCATTGTGGATGCTCTTAGTGCTAATTGCTAAAAATGCATATGAAGTAGGACGCATGAGAGGAGCATAAGTCAAGCCTTATAATTTGGCTATGATCTAGCTGCAGCGCACGCATCTGATGTGTCCCAATCACAAATTTTGATTTGATGTCACATAAAAATATAAATGCACCACCCACAATTTTGTACAAGGTGGGCTAGCTTTTTGACAAGGATCTGTGGCTCCTGTCTTCTTGTGTGTATGAATTGGAGGGAGTTGCACCCTCTTATATTATACTATAGATTTATTTGGTGTCTTGATTTTTGATCAATAATAGGGGAGCTTTTATAAGGAGGGGATTATGTTAAGGGAGTGTGTATTGAGGGATTCAATCCATTAATACAATAACATAAAGAAATTGTTGAACTTGAATATTTTCATTAGGTTTGTAGTTCAAGTGGTTAAGAGTATTTACTAATGCATTTGGTCTTACATTCGATTCTCCCCTCTCTCAATATTGTTTGTACAAAAAAAAAAAAAAAAATTTCTTGATCGGATGGTTCAAGGTTTAGGAGCTTAAGAATGAGTATGAAATTGCATTCTCATGTTTGATAAATGCATATTTACCTAACTCATGGGTATGAACTTCCCATGCAGGGGGAATTTCGTACCATTGACTCACTTTGGGAAACTTTTCCCCCCATTTGGGAAAATATTTCATGCAAATTGTTTTTGGACTAACCCACTCCTTAAAACTTTTAATAATACAAAATCAAAGGTTGGAGAAATGAACAACTTTTCATTTATAATATTGCACAAATCAATGGGAATAGGAGAAAATGATATTTTAATCCTCATTTTCTAGTGTTCCTAAATATGGGAATGAGCATCCTCCATTCCCATCTTGTAGGATTAAACATGTGAATTTCATTTTTAGGAAGTTCAATCCGCGGATCAAACAGGAACCTCATACCAATTATAAACCCTTATACACATTGAACCAAAAAATAAAAAATAAATTTTTTTTTTGGTTATACACTTTAAAGTTCGGCTACTATTTTTTCTAACTCATTGGCCCAGTCTCTCTCACTACTTGGGCTAACCATAAACCACTCTCTTTTGGTCGGATCACCCCTATGCTGATGTGGACGGAGGTCGAGGCTTAATGATTTTGTAGTAGACTGTATGGTCAAATGGGCCAGTATATTGACTCAGGCTGGTCCTTATTTATTTATTTATATATTTAAATTGTTTTAAGCTCCTACTTGAAATTTTGTTGGTTAAATTTTTTTATTTATTTTTAATACAAGTAATATTTTACTTTAATTTAATCTAAATTATAGGGAGGGGGATTCTAACTTGGGTGCAAAGTGAAAAGTACATCCGTTCTAGTTAACTTGACTAAACTTATGTCTGTTAATTAACATGAGAAAAAGAGAAATAAATTTGGAAAAATAAAGTGTTATACTATTCAGTTAAAAAACTTGTTCATTGAGTGGTTGCATGGCTAAATAAAGTAGGAAGTTGGAGAAATTAATTGAAATTTTTTAACCTTTAATTGTATTAAGTAATTAAATTTTGTCAAGTAAGTAAGCTTTGGAATATTCACAACATTTCTTGAACATTCCTTTGTAAAACAAAACAGAATCTTCTTGCCTGCAGAGACGAGCTTAAATACTAACCAGCCGGCCGTTGTCATCTTGTAATGAAACTTTTCGTTAAGAAACTCTTGTATACAATTCTTTTTTTTCTTACTTGCCTCAGGCGTGACTCTTTCTTCCCCTTGTTCATGTTTAATTAACAACATAAATATTGTTGTTAATTAGCCTATAAAAATACACATACACTCTCTGACATACACAATCTTAAAATGGGTTCCAATTCCAAGCCTCATGCTGTTTGCATTCCAGTTCCAACTCAAGGCCATATCAAGGCACATCTTAAACTGGCAAAGATCCTCCACCACAAAGGCTTTCATATAACCTTTGTCAACACAGAGTTCAACCACAAGAGACTTGTCAAATCTCTAGGACCCAACTCCCTTGACGGCTTGCCTGATTTTCGATTCGAAACAATCCCGGATGGCCTTCCGGATTCAGATGAAGATGCCACCCAAGACCTCACTTTGCTTTGTGATTCCATCTTGAAAAACTTCTTGGCACCTTTTCTTGACCTCCTCACAAAACTCAATAATGATGTTACATCAACTTCCAACAATGCTCCTCCTCCTGTGACTTGCATTGTTTCAGACCCTTTCATGCCATTCACAACCCCTGCTGCTGAACAGCTTGGGATTCCTGTCACTCTCTTCTTTACTTTTGCAGCAAGCAGCTTCATGGGCTTCAAGCAATATCCCACTTTGGTGGAAAAAGGTCTTGCACCTCTCACAGGTGATATATTTATTTGATTTTTATGGTTTTTTACACTTGAATTTTCTACACATACAAATGACACATTTCTTCAATTGATTACTTGGGTTTTTGTAGATGAGAGCTTCTTGACAAATGGCTTTCTGGACCAGGTGATAGATTGGATTCCAGGAATGAAAGGTATTCGTCTAAGGGATCTCCCAAACAACTTCATAACTACAAATCCCAATGACAGCATTTTCAATGGCATCCTTGAAGTAATTGGAAGACTTCATAAAGCTTCAGCTGTTGTTGTTCATACTTTTGATGCATTGGAGCCGGATGTTTTGGATGCTCTCTCATCTATGTCTCCACCTGTATATGCCATTGGCCCTCTCCAATTACTTCTCAATCAAATACCAGAACACCCTTTGAAGTCTCTTGGGTACAGCCTTTGGAAAGAAGAAACTGAGTGCCTCCAATGGCTAAACTCCAACACAACAAACTCGGTTGTTTATGTGAATTTTGGGAGCATAACGGTCATGACACCAAATCAACTTGTCGAGTTTGGTTGGGGACTTGCAAATAGCAAGCTTCATTTTTTCTGGGTAATTAGGCCTGATTTGGTTATTGGCGAGTCAGCGATTTTGCCACCGGAGTTTGTGGAGGAAACTAAGGAAAGAAGTCTAATAGCAAGTTGGTGCCCACAAGAGCAAGTCCTTAACCACCCTTCAGTTGGAGGATTTTTAACACACAACGGTTGGAATTCAACGATTGAGAGCTTGTCTGCAGGAGTTCCTATGTTGTGCTGGCCATTCTTTGCTGATCAGCAAACAAACTGTCACTATACCTGCAAGGAATGGGGCATTGGGATGGAGATCAACAATGATGTCAAGAGAGACGATGTAGAGAAGCTTGTTAGAGAGTTAATGGAGGGAGAGAAGGGTAAGAAGATTAAGAACAAGGCCATGGAGTGGAAAACACTGGCAGAGGAGGCCACCAGTCTACACGGTTCTTCGTCCACAAACTTAGACAATTTAGCGAATCAAATGCAATCAAGAAAAAGCTAGATGTTCTCTGCATCCACAAACTTAACAAGATCATGCGCTGCAAGCCTAGAAGTTATTGGTTCAATGAACTGGCAACATGTTTACCATCTTCAGTTCTTGTTCAGCTACAAATTTTAAATTACTGAAATATACAAGATAGTATTGAATTGGAAGTATACAGAGGAACCAAATATTTTAGCAATGAAAAATGGTAACCAAACATTGTAGCCGTATAAAAAAAGGGTGACAGAATAGAAGATGCCGCTAATTATGAGCCGGCTTTAATTTTGAAGGTAAATGAATCAAATTATCATATACTATCTTCCTGATATTTATGACACATCCCGGGATCGGTTCTGCCGTAGCACGATATTGTCTGCTTTGGGCCCCCTCTTTGCCCTCACGGTTTTGTTTCTGGGAGCTCACGAGCAACTTCCTATTGGGTCACCCATCCTGGGATTGCTCTAGCCCCAACTCGCTTAACTTCGGAGTTCCTATGATTTCGAAGCCAGTGAGCTCCCAAAAGGTCTCGTGCTAGATGGAGGCGGGCATGTACATATAAGGCACATCACCCCCTCTCCATTGGTCGATGTGAGATGTTACAATCCACCCCCCTTAGAGGCCCAACGTCCTCGTCGGCACACTCACACCACACGGCAAAGTGGCTCTGATACCAAATTGACACATTCCAGGATCGCTCGCCGTAGCAGAATATTGTCCGCTTTGGGCCCCCGCCCTCACGGTTTTGTTTCGAGCTCACGAGCAAATTCCTGGGTCACCCACTTGGAATTGCTCTAGCCCCAACTCGCTTGACTTCGGAGTTCTCATGACTTTGAAACCAGTAAGCTCCCAAAAGGCATCATGCTAGATGGAGGTGGGTATGTACATATAAGGCACATCACCTCCTCTTCATTGGTCAATGTGGGATGTTACAATTTACATCACCAAGAAACAAAAAGTCTAAGTCTAAAGTCTCTGTGTGAGCAAATTTCCCCACGAGAATATTCGATTGGAAAGATTCCCCTTTCTTCTTCGCCACCTCTTTCTCCTTGCAAAATAGAACTAGGGTACGGAGATGTGTTTATGGTATAAACTGGGTGGCAGGAGCCTTATGCAAAAGAGAGAGAGAGAGAGAGAGGAGGTGGCTACGGTTTGAGAGGAATTTTCTGCAGAGTTTCAGTAGAGATTTCAGACGTACCTCAACCCTTGTGCGTGACCATGCTTTTATAGTGGTCTTGGAGGCTAGGGTTTCAGATGAATAATTTCCATAGATGGAAGGGAATTATTCCTCCCCTATTTGGAATTGATTTGGTTAATTAGAGATTTGATTTATTAGGGTAAATCAAATCCCTAATTGTGGTAGGTATCAAATCAATTCCTAATTTGATTAGGTAACTCCTCATCATTTAATTGGGAATTGTGGTAGGAATCAAATCAATTCTCTATTTAATTAGGTAACTTTCAATTTAATTGGATAACTCCCAATTAAATTGAGTAACTCCCACTTAGGTTAAGTAATTCCTAATTAGGTCAAATAATCCCCAAATGGAAGGAATTATTTGACATAGGGTCTGATTTAATTCGGTTCCCACAATCTATTTTGTCTTGATCAAGAAGTTTCCTTGTTGTCTTGATCAACTGAATTTTCTTTGTCACAGATATTTGTTGGCTGGCAAAGTTGACTAACTATCAAAAAGTGGTAACCACAATTAATTTTGTAGACTATTAGTGACGTAACAATTTATACCATAACTTTGTCTTGATCAGCTTTCTTCTCTATCTCTGGTTATCTTATATGCATAGATAATCTGCATTTGCAAGCACTGCAGTACAAACACAAAAGCTAAGATGGGTTCCAAAGAAGTAGCTTCTAAGCCACATGCTGTTTGCATTCCACTTCCTGTTCAAAGCCATATAAAGGCAATGCTTAAATTTGCAAAGCTCCTCCACCATAGAGGTTTTCATATAACCTTTGTTAACACAGAGTTCAATCACAAGCGCTTTCTTAAATCTCTAGGACCCAATTCCCTTGATGGCTTGCCTGATTTTCGGTTCGAAGCCATCCCGGATAGCCTTCCAGATTCAAACGACAATACCACACAAGATGGCACTTCGCTTTGCGAGTCCATCAGAAACAATTTTTTGGCCCCCTTTCATGCCCTCCTTGCAAAACTCAACAATGATGCCATAGAAACATCCAGCAATCCTCCAGTGAGTTGCATAGTTTCAGATGGTCTCATGTCCATGTTCACAATCACAGCTGCTGAAGAAATTGGAGCCCCTATAGTGTTGTTCTACACTATAGCTGCCTGCAGCTTCATGGGAATTAAACAATTTCGCGCTGTGGTCGAAAAAGGACTTGCTCCACTCAAAGGTGAAATATATAACTACTAATTGAAGCAATTGTTGTTGAACTTAGTTAAATCTTAAATGCTTGTTTCTAAACATGCAAATGAAACGTTTCTTCAATCGAATTTCATTTGTACTATTGCAGATGAGAGCTGCTTCATAAATGGCTATCTGGACACTGTAATAGATTGGATCCCAGGAATGAGAGATATCCGTTTAAGGGATCTCCCGACCTTCTTGCGAACCACAAATCCGGATGACAACAAATTTAACTTCATCATGGAAGCAACCGATAGAGCTCATGAAGCTTCAGCAGTTGTTCTTCATACGTTTGATGCCTTGGAGTCAGATGTTTTGGAGGCTCTCTCATCTATGCTTCCCTGTGTTTGCACCGTTGGCCCTCTTCAATTGCATCTCAATGAGATACCAGAACACCCTTTGAAAATGGGATACAGTCTATGGAAAGAAGAAACTGAATGCCTTGAGTGGCTAAACACGAAGGCACCAAACTCAGTTGTCTATGTGAATTTCGGCAGTATAGCACTCATGACACCACAACAGCTTGTGGAGTTTGGTCGGGGACTTGAAAATAGCAAGCTTCCATTCTTCTGGGTAATTAGACCTGATCTAGTCATTGGAGAATCTGCTATTTTGCCGCCTGAGTTTGTGGCTGAAACTAAGGAAAGAAGTCTAATAGCTGGGTGGTGCCCACAAGAGCAAGTCCTTAACCACCCATCAGTCGGAGGATTCCTAACGCACAGCGGTTGGAATTCAACGGTTGAGAGCCTTACTGCAGGAGTTCCTATGCTCTGTTGGCCAATCTTCGCAGACCAGCAAATGGACTGTCGCTATGCTTGCAATGAATGGGGCATTGGCATGGAGGTCAGTAATGATGTGAAGAGGGATGAGGTAGAGAAGCTTGTCAAAGAGTTAATGGAGGGCGAGAAGGGTAAGAAGATGAAAAATAAGGTCATGGAGTGGAAGAAACTCGCAGAAGAAGCTACTGGTCCACATGGTTCTTCATCCACAAACCTGGACAATTTAGTGAATCAAGTGCTATTAAGAAAAAGCTAAAGTAACCCATAAGAATATTGATGTTAATTATCATTTTCATTGCCATTGTCTCAAATAATCAACTAGCTAGCAATTTGTACTCAGGCATGTAAAACCTGTGTTACTATATCTAGAAGTTTGTTTTTCTCTAAGATTTTCACTAATTACGCTCAATGATATATGTTGTGCGAAAACACTCCAAGACCTTTTCGTTGATGGACTAGGCAACTACCACACACAAGCCGTGCAAAGATAACGTACACATACAAAGAACACAAGAATTTATAGAGGTTCAGCGTTGTGCCTACGTCCTCTTTTGGTGATCCCCATGCAATTCACTAGTAAGAAAGAGCCCCTTTGGTTACAATGAAAAACCCCATTTGTTGTCTCACAAACCCTAGCTTTGTTTTCTCTCAACTCGGCTCAAACCCAATTTGACGCCCTTGTTTTCTCAAGTTATTAAAATCTAGCGCTAAAGTGCCTATTTATAGGTTATAGGACATTAGTATACTTGAATTAGGAGTAAGAGACTTAAACCTTAGTCAAACTACACTAAAACTTGCCTAAAACCTATAGAAAGCTCAAAACACGGGCAATTCCAGAATACTCTGACAGGACCCGCTGGACTCCTAGGAATCCGGGACGAATCCGTGAAAGTTCTGGCATCTTACCAATGCCAGGCCCACTTACTAAAACTCTAGCCTTTTTCCAAAATAAGGAAAAGGAGCATAAAACTTTTCTGCCGAAATTTCGGCAGAGTCTCCCTGAAAAATGAACATTTTCCAAAATCTTTCAACTTGTTAAAACACAATCATAAACCCCCCAACAGCAGAATACACAAGATAACAACATGCAAATTTACGTAATAGGCCTCCGGCCTTCAAATAATTTGAAACAGAACCACCAGCAATGCTCTTAAGTCAAACAATACATTAAACAATGCAAATAATGAACTCAAACAAATTTATGAATGCCCACTGTAATTAACATAAAATAACTTCCCAATTACCATCATGCGATATTTAACATCCCAACACAATCGCAAGTAGTTTAAGGCCTCAGCCAAATCGTACAACAATCCAAAACGGGTTTCATACCTGTCTTGACCAGAACACATTTAAACAACCCTCCCTTAATCAAATTGGAGTATGCACAATCATTTAATCACGCCTCGGTTTCAACTGAGCTTTCGGACCAACGACAAAGTCAGAATCAAACTCATTAAAAACAACATAAGTAAGACTAGATCCGAATGACCAAATTAAAGTTCCAGAAATAAAATTTAGTCCGTAGCTGCACCTAGGTAAGACCCTAGGCTACCTACGTACCCCTTGTGAGGGATCAAGCCACACGTAATTCTTAAATCAACTATCACGATTAAGATAATATACGATTATTTAAAATAATGCCGACGATTAAATTTAGATTCAAATGCCACATCAAATTCAACAAGGCAACCACTGAACACTTTAATAGTTCCTTTCCTTTTGATCCGTTCATCCTCGCAACCATACCCTATCCAAGGCATATGTTTCCGAATAACACTTCCCAATCCATGACAAACATTTATACTTGTGCAAAGTACTCACAAAGCACGAATCTCAAGAGTCTCATACCCGGAAAATAATCCACACACACACACACACACATATATATATATATATACATATATATACACTTACCTCTTACCATCATTATGTACCAAGGGAAAACAATCCAATCCGGGGATCGTTTGACTAAACCACATGGAGGGATCCTTAACAACCATGTGGCCCAGGATGAGACGTCTAACCGGGGACTAACTTTACCAGCATGTACAGCCGAATCTTCAAGACTCGACGCTTGTGACAAGTCCTATGCGTGTAGACTACCTGCTAAGGGTCTACGAAACACCCTATCAAGGGTGCCCAAGTTTCGATCATATCCAAGTATCCATATCCGTGTATCCATTTCCATGTATCCAATTATCCATATCCACTGTTTCCAAGTATCCAAGGAGGTACATATGATAATGCACATCATGTATTGGGGAAAACAATCCAACACGAGGATCATAACCACACGGAGGACTCAACAACCATGTGGCCAGGGACAAGCTGTCCAACCGGGGGACTAACTCTACCAAAGACGCATAGACTCATATGCCTGTGACAAGTCCTACGCGTGTAGACTATCTACAATCAAGGATGCATCATATCAAGTATCCATATCCGTGTATGCATTTCCATGTATCCAATTATCCATATCCACTGTTTCCAAATATCAGTATCCAAGGGAGGGGAGTTACATATGATAATGCACATCATGTATTAGGGAAAACAATCCAACACGGGATCACAACCACACGGAGGACTCTCAACAACCATATGGCTGGGACTAGCCGTCCAACCGGGACTAACTTTACCAGCACGACATCCGTCCTCAAGACTCACGCTGTGACAAGTGGGTCTACGAAACACCCGCCAAGGGTGAAACACCTCGTCAAGGGTGCCTGGGTTCTGATCATATCCAACCAAGTATCCATATCCATGTATCCAATTATCTATATCCACTGTTTCCAAGTATCCATCAATTTCAGAATCAGTAACCAAGAAAGCTCACACGTCGAAAAGTTCAATGCCACGTGTGGGTGTAGTGACCAGGGAGGGTACATATGATGGTGATGTTTATAACCCTTATATAAATATTATAAAATAATATTCCCTTCCTTAATTCCATTTTACCCACATATTTATCCATAGTATAGGGAATAAACTCTCAGACATATATTCCACAAAGAACTTGTTTATACTTAATTCTCATAAGATACTATATTCCACAATTAAAACAATAGACTTTCGTAAATAGCCTGATATCACCCAATCCATATACTTTAATAGTAATCATAATAATATTAATTACTGATAAATAATAACCCTTAAAGATCCCATATCCTCATTAACCATATTAAATCAATTTTCAATCCAAAACTCACTATGCAAGAATTCCATAATATAAGAATGAAGTACACTTAAAAACAAACATCCATTTAATTACTAATAATCATAGCCGAGACCCAAGACTCGCTTTCGTAACCTATCGATCAAGTATCTCATACTCATCCATTTCATAACTTCAATTATCAAACTAATAATCTAAGAATTTCATACGATACTATAAAACTATCTCAAAATCCCAATGTAGTCAACATAAATCAAATAACGGCCAGGACTCGTTAATAAGGTCGCCCACGGAAGACTCATTGTCAACTGAGGGATCAAACTATCCAAACTTGGTCAACCGAGCCTGCGGGGCCCATGACCTTCGATTTTCAATTCGAAAGTTCCTATAGGTTCCACAAGGTTTAGAATACACATCCTGCAAGTTTGGTTCGGATCGAACAGTTGGATTGCTTGCGATCGTATGATCGGATAGTTATCGTTTAATGCAAACTTTAAGTTATTGAATCAGAACATCCGGGCTCCGATTCATGATCCGCAAAATCCTACACAATCCTAGGGATGTCTAGATCAACAGGTACTAAATTGGAGTCGATCCAAATGTCCAAACATATCGAACTAGGATAACGCCTAATATGCGATGTCTGATCGACGGTCAAATGATAACCAAATTCAAATCCAAGCATACTGTCGTGCTCGGGACGACATGTGGGACATTTTAGAACCAAGGACACCAAAGCAGGCCTGCCCAGCCGCCACACACGGCAATGAGTAGGTGTGTAGAGAAATGCCGGTGACTGGAAAATCTCAATATCGTCGGTCAAGACCTATACCTACATGGTCAGGATATTGAGTTGAGCAACTTTTGTTCTTGGACTTACCCCAAAAAGTGGCCGGAATTGAGGGCCGAAAATCGGCCAAACTTCCATCTCTTATTTGACAACTTCAACGCAGAAATTGATCCTAAATAACCCAACCAGCAGCTAGATCACATTGAGAGGATGGAAAAGCAAACCTAGATCGCAATATTTGGTTGTCGGAAATGTCTGAACGAGCTCTGTGAAATTTCTCAAGAAAACCGGCCGAATTTTTGTGTTTTCCAAATCTTGGCGGTTCCAGTGGTGGGCTGGGTTGGAAGAGGAAGACTAGGTGGTCCTTTTGGACAGTGCAGCCAAGAATGGCGGTCGGAGGTGGCGGTGGTGGCTCTTGGAGCCATCGATGTGAAGAAAAAAAACGAAAGGGAGGTGGTTGGAGGGAGAGAGAGAGAGAGAGAGAGAGAGAGAGAGAGAGAGAGAGAGAGAGAAGAGTTTTTTAGATTTATTAAAACCAATTTCAAGAAAATAACGGTTATGCCACTGAGTTTTTTTTTATCGTAACTTCCTCGCAACAACTCCTATTTGAGCCCATTACGTGTCTATGGACTTATCTCGGTATGATCTATGTAAAGGTACCAGTCATTTTCCCCAAAATCCTTTTGGATTAAAAAGTGACCAAATTACCCCTACCCCGAGGGCAAAATTGAAATTTCATATTTAATTAAATTAATTTAATTCACGAAGGATTACATTTTGGGTCGGGATGTTACAGACTCGACAACCGGTCACTTTGCACATGCAACAAGTCACTTTGGAGACAAGTTCTCTAGGTTTGTCCTCGGCTTCCAAGTGATCGGTCCTCTGGCCATACCAACCGGTTGTTTCCTAACAACTCCTCGAATTTTCTTCTTGGCACAAAGCTACCTGTCGACTTTGAACTTGCGACTTGTCGTTTCTTACTCTCCATGACTCCAATATTACATTAATGGCAAGCAAACTTTAACAATCTCCACCTTGGCGAGCCTTGAACACCTTGTGAAAATCATTGACCCTAGACCCTCTTTAAACCTCTTAGAAACCGTTCTAGTAATTCCTAAGAGCTCTACCTCAATCTTTAGCATGCAACAAGATTGAGCAACCTCGAACAATGTTTGAACTTCTCAGCTGTAACTGACTTGGTCAAGTAGAAGCATTCTCATCTATATGAATCTTCTCTATCGCAATGACCCCATCGTTCACCCAATCCCTTATTCGGTGGTACTATACCTCTATATGTTTAGACTTTCCGTAAAACACTTGGTTCTTGACTAAACATATGGAATTTGTGAAGGAAACTAAGAAAAGAAGTCTATTGTGATAGAGAAGGTTCATACATTCCATTGTTGTTTGTTTGGATTCGCCATGTATCTTGAAACCACACTAACTACTTGAGCTAAGTCAGGGCGTGTGCAAACCATTGCATACATGAGACACCCTACCACGCTTGCATACGACACTTTACTAATATCATCCTTCTCTTTATCACTAGAAGGACATTCATGGGCACTCAATTTAAAGTGCTTCGCCAAAGGAATAGATACGGGCTTGCAATCCAACATGTTGAATTTCTCAAGTACCTTAGATATGTACTTGCCTTGTGACAGCCACAACTTGCCTTATCTTGGTCTATCCTTATCTCTATTCCTTGGGATCTTTGGTGTAGGACCAAGATCCTTCATGTCAAACTCCTTCCCAAGAAAAGTCTTTAACTCTTGGACCTTTGACATGTCTTGACCCTTGAATACTTGTGAAAATCATCGACCCCTAGAACCTCTTCAAACCTCTTGAAAACCATTCTAGTAATTCCCAAGAGCTCCACCTCAATCTTTAGCATGCAACAAGATTGAGCTTAAACAAACTCTAAACTTCTTAGCTCTAATTGACTTGATAAAGCAATCCAAAGAGTTCTCATTTGTATGAACCTTCTCTGTCACAATGATCCCATGTTCACCAAATCCTTTATCCCGTGGTATTGTACCTCTATATGTTTAGACCTTCCATGAAACACTTGGTTAAACATATGTAAATTTGTGAAGGAAACTAAGGAAAGAAGTCTAATAGCAAGTTGGTGCCCACAAGAGCAAGTCCTTAACCACCCTTGAGTTGGAGGATTTTTAATACATAACGGTTGGAATTTGATGAGTTCTTATGTTGTGCTGACCATTCTTTGCTAGTCAGCAAACAAAGTGTTCGTATAAAATTGTGTTGGCATTTCCTAGAATTTAGTATAGGTTTGGAAGTGTCATTTAGCTATAGGGAAAAAACAAAATTGATGTCTTTGATTTCCAGAAACTATAGTATTGAAAGGGCTCATCAAATCCCCAAATACCACTATTGTGACTTAACATGTATAAGACACATGATAATAAGGGTAAGGCATGCCATTTTTCATGCTTTCATGATAGATATATTTTTTGGAATCTAATATGATTTTATTTCCTTGATATTCCTTGATTTTAATCAATTAGAATCTCTTTAGGAGTGCATCTCATTTATACATATTTTTCAAAATCTTTTAATTAATAAATTCCTACTTGCCTCTCAAGTAATTACGTTGGTATTTCCGTGGGACTCAAGTGTGATTGTGCTTTGAATTGGGAAATATTTTATTTGAATAAAAATCAGTCTTTAATAGTGTGATTATCAAAAATCTCATTTCGTTTGGAACTTTTCTCTTCTATTGTTTTGGGCGTCATGCGTAATTACCTTTAGCATAGGAAAGTATCTTTGTGATTACTTTCATGTCAAGAGAGATGAGTAGAGAAGGGGATCGCGAGCCTCTGCATTTAAAGTCGAAGCATTTCCTGCATTTCGCTTCATCTAGGCCATTATAATAATCCAATGGTTTAAAACATGACATGTCATCTATAGCATAAAGTTCAGTTTTATTTTATTTTTTATTGTTCTTAACTGACGTTAGTGTTAACGTTATCTCTCCTCCTCTCTCTCGTCTCCTCCCTCTCTTTGATTCTTTCTAGTTAGTATCTCCCAATTCCCACTTCCCCTCAACACTAGTTCAAGACCCAAATAAAGTTGGGTATATCTAAATCAGATTCCCAGTGAAAAATTATCAGAGAAATTTTAGAAAACCATTTCTGCTAAGGCATCAAAAAAGACCCACACCCTAAATTGAAATTCCTATGTTTTATACAACTTCAACGGATTCAACACAGAGATATGCTGAAGCTTCTCTCTTCTTCATCATTCCTCCAGGTTTGAGTTGATGGCATGCGACCTAACGTGGGACTCCAGCCTGAGCCTTTTGAGCTCTCCTTCGTATTTCTCCGAGTTCTTGGCTCACTCATTGGGTTCTTGGCTAGTGCACGAATTCAATTACAAAATTGTTGAATCAAATTCCAACTGGAAAAAGCATCCATGAATTTCAGATACAAATCTGAATTTTTAGGGTTTGAACTAATGTTGAGAAGTAAGGATTGCTGAGATATAAATTGCGAGAGAGGATCGAAGAGAGGGGGAGGAGAGAGAGATAGAGATAACAACACACTACCGTTTGTTTAGAATAAACAAATAAAAAATAAAAGCAAATTTAATGCTATTGATGATATGTCATGTTTTAAATCATTGGATGATTATAATGGCCTAGATGAAGCAAAATGCAGAGAAATGTAGAGACTCTAAATGTAGAGGTTCGAATCCGTAGAGAAGGTCGTTAGAGACTTAATGGAAGGAGAGAAGGTAAGAAGATGAAGAACAAGGCCATGGAGTGGAAAACAACGGTAGAGGAAGCAACCGGTCCACACGGTTCTTCGTCCACAAACTTAGACAATTTAGCTAATAAAATGCAATCAAGAAAAATCTAGATGTTCTCTGCATCCACAAACTTAACAAGATCATGCACTGCAAGCCTAGAAGTTAATGGTTCAATGAACACACAACATGTTTACCATCTTCTATTTTTTTTTCAGCTACAAGTTTTAAAGTGATCTAAGTGTTCCAATTGTTGACGTGAGTCTCCTAATTAATCAAGCCTATTTATTTCCTTGATTAATTAAGGGATTTACTTTCTTATTTTATATAATTGACAAATCATTGTATAATTAGGAGATACTATCCTTTGATTACTGTTGCGTCTACCCATGCAAGTAGTCACACGTAGTAATAATTTTGGAAGTCCAAGTATAGTATCCTCAAGGAGCAGGTAGGCAAATATCTGCATACAAAGAAATAATTAAACGTACCATAATAAAAGTGACAAGCAAAATGGAAAAAGTAATTTGATTTGATTGTTGTGAAAATTGAGCTTAAAAATGAAATATCAATAATGGAAATGCTAAGGCATCAAGGTTCAATTCTTTAAACAAAATATGTTTCATGCTCTTTAATCCAAATTATAACTCGATTAAAATCATCATTGAGAAACTTTAACCGAAGATAAAGAAATTAAAACCAATTTAATTTTTCAATGTAATCTTTTATTAATGATTGTTAAGAAATTGGAGTTGCTTAATATCTACTCTTTTAATTTAAAAGCATGCCAAGTCAGTTCTTAACAATGAGAAAATATAATTGAACTCATAAAAAGATAATAGCACTTAACATCAATCAAAATAAAAGGATATGAAAATATTGAACGATCAAGAATAAAAGAATTTAGCAATTCATACGGTATATAAGATTAAAGAACAATTCACAAACTTACTCAAAGAACATTCCCTTTAGCCTTAGCTAGAGTTCTAGCAACTCATTACAAAGGAAAACATAAACTAAAATTTGAATGAAATGGATAAAAAGATCTGTCGTAGGAGTGCCCTTGCCAAATAAGTTGATGGGTGATTTATAGTAGTCAATGAGGTGAGTGGGAAGTTAATACATTTGTGGTGGGTGATGAAGGGTTTAATTGAGAGATTAATTGGATTAAACATGTGTTGATGGTGGAGAGTTAGTGGAAAAGAAATAACGGTGAGGTAAGTGGGCGTTAAATGGCTATGAATGACATGAAATAGGCTCTTTAGCTTCAACGATTTTGTCTTCTCTTCTCCCTCTTTACTTCTCTTTATAATCACAATAATCCCTCAATCAATTCTTCAATACAATCCGCTAGCAATTCTCTTCACACCTAGCTTGAACTTGGACAAATGTATGTCTTCATCTTTTGGCTTTTCAACTTCCTACAGAAGATAAATTCACCTAATAAGTTCACCAAATTAATATAGAAAATTCATAAATCCGGTTGGTGAGAATAAAATGTAACAACAAGTGAAATTATATTTATTAAGCCAAAATTATATCATAAAGTCTCCAAGATATGTATCTATTTTATTGTAAAGCACTAATGTAAACTCCTATATATACCTCGTTATGGAGAAGAATACAACTTAACCTAAAGTATTCAAATAATATTTATATTTTAGCATGGTATCAGAGCAATCGATTTTAGGTTGTCTTTAAATTCTCATATCAAATTTCTCACATTCAAATCCCAACACCCTAAATCAAATTCCTCATATATTTAAATTCCTCACATCTTTTTATCAAAATCCCTAAACACATACCTTTATCTTACCCTCAAATCATTCCACTACCATGGATGCCGTCCCATTTTCCTACACCGACGACTCCACCTCCACTCCTCAAATTGTCGCTATTCACAGTGACAACTCCCCGTTCCTAACTGGCGTCACCTTGACTGAGATCAATTATGCCTTATGGTCTCAAGTTATGGAGATGTGTATTACTGTCCGTGAAAAATTGGGGTACCTAACCGACGACACTCCACAGCCTTCTTAGCTCTCGTCCACCTACAACAAATGGTGTACTGAGAACTTTCGGGTTAAGGGGTGGCTCATTGACTCCATGTCTCTTGACTTGATGAGTTGTTTTATCCGACTAAGTACCGCCAAAGAAATCTGGATTGCCGTCAAGAAGACCTACTATGATGGTGGGGATGAAACTTATCTTTTTGATCTCAACAAATGGGCATTCACTATTCAACAGAATGGTGGCCCCGTTCACAAATATTACAGCCAATTGTGGAACATCTTTTAGGAAATTGACCCTTACAGTCCCAGCCGCATGCACTGCGACACCGACGTGATTGAGCATTAGATGGAATTGGATCGTCTTCGTGTCACCTCTTTCTTGTCGGTCTTGACCCTGAGTTTGATCAAGTCCCGGGGGGAGGGGGTAAATTATACGCAAAGATCCTAAATTAAACCATGACCAAACCTTTGCATATGTTCGTTGCGAAGCTGAACAACGACTGACCATGACTAGTTTTCCGGAATCTGTTGTCTTGGTCTCTCAATGTCCAAGGGGCTCTCAGATCTCTATCGGTGGCTCTTCTCAGATTAAGACAACCGGATCTCATCCGGAGCAGAAGTGCACCCACTGTGGTGGAAATAAACATACCAGTGCTAGATGTTACGAATTGATTGGGTATCTTGATTGGTGGGACCACTCCAAAGCTCCCTGCAAGAATATAAGTAAATCACTCAACACATCTGCTGAATCAGATCCTGTAAATCCTCGCTATTTCGACTATACCGGTTCCAGCATTTGCCTCTGTAGCAATAATAGGCACCCAATGTTATGTTTTAAATACTTCATCAAAGAAACACACGTGGATCATTGACACTGGAGCCACTGATCATATGACATTTGATCCTGGAAAAAATTGCTTCTCATACACCGTTTTCTCAATCGATGGTGTCTAATGCTAATGGTATCCCTTCCCCCGTAATTAGGGAGGGTTCACTTTCTTTCTCTGACTCCCTCAATTTGGATTATGTGTTGAACTACATTGTAACCTTTTGGCCTACTCATTGTGTTTTTCAGGACATTCTCAATAGCAAGACGATTGGTTGTTGTATTAGGAAGGGTAAACTCTACTACCTGGACTTGGCGTCTAACAGTGAAGCTTGAGTCAGTCAAGCTTTCAAGATTGATGGTGCTAGTATTGAGAAGCAAACTCCAGAAGTATAGTTATGGTATAGGCGTCTTGGACATGTTTTGTTTGGATATTTGCAGAAGTTATTTCCATCCTTATTTACCATTTTAGATATTCTAGTTTTAAGTGTGACATTTGTGAACTGGCCAAGAGCCATCGTGTTTCTTTTTTCTTAAGTTCAAATAAAAGTTTGGTCCCATTTTCTCTTATTCATTTTGATATTTGGGGCCCTACTAAAATTACCACTCCAAGAGGAGCTAGACGATTTGTCACATTTATAGATGATTATATACGCATGACCTAGGTTTCCCTTCTCAAAACTAAAAGGGAAGTGAGATTCAGTTTCATGCCAGAATTCAGGTTATTCGTTCTCACAATGGTGGAGAATTTCTCAACTATGATCCTAACCAGTTTTTACAAGATCATGGCATCATACATCAACGCTCATTCCCTTACACTCCCCAACAAAATGGAGTGGCTGAAATAAAAAATCAACATTTATTGTAAGTAGTTCGTGCCTTTCTCTTTGACGCCAATATGCCTCAACCCTTTGGGGAGAAGCTTTCCTCTGCGCATCATACCTCATCAATCGGATTCCCTCAGTATCCTAAATTTCCAAACACCACTTCAAACACTTCATCACCATATCCAAATGCCTCCCACCCCAAACCTGGAACCCCGGATCTTTGGCTGTGCTATATTTGTCCACATACATAATCACCAACAAAGCAAGCCGAGAAGTGTGCTTTCATTGGCAATGCACCTCATCAGAAAGGATATCAATGTTATCATCCTCCTAGTAAGAAGGTTTATACCTATGTTGTGTTCTGGGAACACAACACATATTTTTCAGCCGCACAGGAAGAGAATCGAGAATCGACCGCCTCTTAAATTCTCGATTTTTTCCCGGGATGGCATTCTACTTCAAAACGACCGGTCGCCGGTGAAAGTGACCGTTGCCCCCCTTAGTTCTTCAAACAAGGAGAATATGCTTTAAAACGACTAGTTGCGTGGAAAGCTACCGGTCACCCATTTTTAGTTCTTCAAACACGGAGAACCTGCTTCAAAACAACGGTCACCAGAAGACATCGATTGGTGGCCAAAGAAAAACGATCAGTTGTCTCAACGCTGTCAAAATCGGGAGGAGGAAATTGAACTGTTTTATGAGATTTTGCCCACTTAAGCTCCAGATACCACACCAATCGCCTATTGAGGAAGTCATTCAGGTAACATCTTTCCCTGAAATTGATAACTCTAATGAAATATCCCATGATGATTTGATTTCGGATGGCACAGAGCCTATATATCAGCTTCAAGAAAGGAAGAACTATGGCAAAGCTCGAGTACAATATGAAACAGATCTTAAAGCCAAAGGGAAATGTTGGCGTGACTTGTGGATATTGACTTACTTTCCTTACACACCAAGGATTCCTATTTTATTTGTAATTGATTTACTTTAATTTCTGATTTCCTAAAATAGATTTAGGAATTTATTATTTACTTGCCCATTCAGGTTTTGTTGTATTATAAATATGACCTCCTACAAGGAGAAGTATACATAGAAAGTTCCCACAAACAAATATTCTCTTATAGTTTTCATATTTTAGCAGGAAATACCTGAGCAATAATTATATATCTCTAAGTAGATTATCAAAGGTGCGTGTGCACTTTGTGAAGCAGTTGACCAACATATCTGTCCCCAACAATGTGACTGAAGCACTAGAAGATCCAAAATGAAAAGAAGCCATGAATGAAGAAATGCAAGACCCTTTAAAAGAATGTCACATGGAAACTCGTGCCCTTACCTCATGGAAAGAAGACAATAGGATGCATGTGGAATTATACTGTGAAACTCAAAGCAGATGGATCCATTGAAAGATATAAAACTAGATTGGTGGTGAAGGGGTACACACCAGAGATATGAGTTAGACTACCAACAGACCTTTGCCTCAGTAACCAAGATTAACACTATCAGAGTCCTATTGTCTCTAGCAGCAAATCTTGATTGGCCATTGCATCAGTTTGATGTCAAAAAATGCATTCTTACATGGAGACCTGGAAGAAGAGGTATATATGGACCTACCACTAAGATGTAATTTAGCTCATGATAAGAAGAATCACGTTTGCAAGCTCAGAAAGTCATTGTATGGATTAAAGGAATCTACCAGAGCATATTTTGATAAATTTACTAAATCTATGAAGAATTTTGGATATACACAAAGTAATTCAGATCACGCCCTGTTCATGAAGCGTGATGGAATAAGGCTTACTGCATTGATTGTTTATGTAGATGATATAGTCGTAACTGGAAACGACATCAGAGAGTAATTGAAGCTGCAAAAGTATTTGTCTCAGAAATTTGAGATGAAGGAGTTAGGTGATCTGAAGTACTTTCTTGGAATTGAAGTAGCAAGGTCAAAAACTGGTATATTTCTGTCTCAAAGAAGTATATAATGGATTTACTCACTGAAACATGAATGCTTGAGTGTAAGCTGGCTGACACACCAATTGAGATGAATCACAAGTTGTGTGAAGACATGGATAAAGAACCAACCAATAAGGAACAGTATCAACGCTTTGTTGGAAGGTTGATATACCTAGCACACACAAGACCATATATTGCATATGCTATGAGTGTGGTTAGTCAGTTTATCCATTCACTTAGTGTTTCTCATAGGAATGTAGTTGACCGGATCTTAAGATACTTAGAGTCAGCCCCTGGGAAGGGATTAATGTTTTCAAAAAATGGAGATCTTGAAGTTGTTGGATATACAGATGTTGATTGGACTGGGTCCATTACAGATAGACGCTCTACTTTTGTTTACTTTACATTTGTGGGATGTAACCTAGTCACTTGGCGGAGTAAAAAATAAAATGTGGTTTCTCGATCTAGTACAGAAGCAGAGTATAGAGGAATGGCCCAAGGAGTTTGTGAATTATTTTGGATAAGAAGACTCTTGACAGAATTGGCTTCAAACCAGAAAAGCCAATGGACTTGCATTGTGACAACAAGTCAGCTATCGATATTGCTCATAATCCAGTTCAACATGATTGAACCAAACATGTTGAGGTGGATAGACATTTCATCAAAGAAAAAAATTGAGAATAAGATCATCTGCCTCCCATTCATAAAATTAGAAGATCAACTGGCACATGTCTTAACAAAAGCTGTTTGTGGAAGAGTATTTTATTACTCACTTACCAAGTTGGGCATTAGTGATGTATATGCACCAACTTGAGGAAGAGTGTTGGTGCCTGTCTCCTAATTAAACAAGGAGATTTATTTCCTTGATTAATTTAGAGATTTACTTTCTTATTTTATATAATTGACAAATCATTGCATAATTAGGAGATACTATCATACTTTGATTACTGTATCTATTTCCTTATAAAGCACTTATATAAACTCCTATATAAACCTCCTTATGGAGAAGAATACAACTTAACATAAAGTATTCAAACCATATTCATATTTTAGCATGTGGTATATGTTATGGTTTTAAGATCTAATATTAATCACTGAAAGATACAAGATAATATTGAATTTGAAGAATACCAACAAGAACAGGGGAACAATTTTTTTTAATTTTTTAAATTTTTTTATAGCAATGACAATTGAGATGTTTGCATTCCATAAATCATTTTGTCAACTGACTTTTCTTTGCATAGATATTTGTGTGTTGAAAATTTGACTATCTATCAACCAATGACGAACTTTCATACAAGTAATTTCACATTCCCTTATACTAGTCGAAAATTTGACTATCTATATCAACCAATGACTAACTTCTAGAAATACTTGAGCAACAATTTCTACCACTATATAGTTATTTATGTTGCAGGTAAAGTGAAGATACCAGTTTCACTTTGCTACTTCATCTCATTACCTCAATTTGTTTGACGACTTCTTTTTTTGACATTATCCTCAGTTTCCTATTTTGACTGAGGGAAAAAACAGAGAGCCAAAACAGGACACGTTGAAAAGTAGCTCACTTTTGCTGTATAAATAATCCGTTTTTGCAAGCACTGCAATGCAATGCACACACAAAAGCTAAGATGGGTTCCACAGAAGTAGCTACTAAGCCACATGCTGTTTGCATTCCAGTTCCTGCTCAAAGTCATATAAAGGCAATGCTTAAATTTGCAAAGCTCCTACACCACAGAGGTTTTCATATAACCTTTGTTAACACAGAGTTCAATCACAAGCGTTTTCTTAAATCTCTAGGATCCAATTCCCTTGATGGCTTGCCTGATTTTCGGTTTGAAGCCATCCCGGATAGCCTTCCGGATTCAGATGAAGATGCCACACAAGATGTCACCTTGCTTTGTGAATCCGTCAGAAAACAAAATTTATTGGCTCCCTTTCATGCCCTCCTTGCAAAACTCAACAATGATGCCATATCAACATCCAGCAATCCTCCTGTGACTTGCATTGTTTCAGATGGTTTCATGTCCACGTTCACAATCACAGCGGCTGAAGAAATTGGAGCCCCTATAGTGCTCTTCTACACTATAGCTGCCTGCAGCTTCATGGGATGTAAACAATTTCGCGCCGTGGTCAAAAAAGGACTTGCTCCACTCAAAGGTGAAATATATAACTATTAATTGAAGCAATTGTTGTTTAACTTATGGTTAACTTTTAACTGCTTGTTTGTAAATATGCAAATGAAATGTTTCTTCAATTGTCTATTGCAGATGAGAGCTGTTTCACAAATGGCTATCTGGACACCGTAATAGATTGGATCCCGGGAATGAGAGATATCCGTTTGAGGGATCTCCCGACCTTCTTGCAAACCACAAATGCGGATGACACCATGTTTAACTTCATCATGGAAGCAACCGATAGAGCTCATGAAGCTTCGGCAGTTGTTCTTCATACTTTTGATGCCTTGGAGCCAGATGTTTTGGATGCTCTCTCATCTATGCTTCCCCATGTGTACACCGTTGGTCCTCTTCAATTGCATCTCAATCAGATACCAGAACACCCTTTGAAAATGGGATACAGTCTATGGAAAGAAGAAACTGAATGCCTCGAGTGGCTAAACACCGAGGCACCAAACTCAGTTGTCTATGTGAATTTCGGCAGTATAGCAGTCATGACACCAGAACAGCTTGTGGAGTTTGGGTGGGGACTTGCAAATACCAAGCTTCCATTCTTTTGGGTAATTAGACCTGATCTAGTTATTGGAGAATCCGCTATTTTGCCGCCAGAGTTTGTGGCTGAAACTAAGGAAAGAAGTCTAATAGCTGGGTGGTGCCCACAAGAGCAAGTCCTTAACCACCCATCAGTTGGAGGATTTTTAACGCACAGCGGTTGGAATTCAACGGTTGAGAGCCTTACTGCGGGAGTTCCTATGCTGTGTTGGCCATTCTTCGGGGACCAGCAAATGGACTGTCGCTATACTTGCAATGAATGGGGCATTGGCATGGAGATCAGTAATGATGTGAAGAGGGATGAGGTAGAGAAGCTTGTCAAAGAGTTAATGGAGGGAGAAAAGGGTAAGAAGATGAAAAATAAGGTCATGGAGTGGAAGAAACTTGCAGAAGAAGCTACTGGGCCACATGGTTCTTCATCAACAAACTTGGACAATTTAGTGAATCAAGTGCTATTAAGAAAAAGCTAAAGAATATTGCTATTGTCTCGAATTATATACTGTTGTCTTCCATAAATACTATATTCTCCAGTGTTGACGGTAAATAAATATATAAGCAATAGAAAGAAATAATGAGAAAAATATTATAATTACCAAAGAAGACAGTGATATATACAAAAGGTTTTTATATGGTGACAAAAATTGCCCACAAATAAAGAATGTTATTTTATGAAAACCTTTACTATTGAGAGAGTTGATAGCATACTAAACTCATACACGTTAGATGGGCTAGGACTCGCCAACCCAAGATATTTTGTGAATAAAACCAAAACAAGGAGTTTAAGAGAAATTGGTTTATAATCCTTTGCAATCAAATCATATGATGACGACACTCACAACAAGTCATGGCATTTGAGAATCTTCATCCATGATTTTATATTGATTAAACAAATTTACCAAATCTTAATCAAAGAGAATATGAGTGTCACAAAACCTAAAACATGACGTATTTGTTCTTACAATCTGATTAAGGCTTTGATTATCAGCTAAGCTTCTTCAAACTTGTTTTGACATGTCTCCTAACTTGATCTCCTTGGATGAACTCAAAATAAAATACATAAGGCTGCGCTCAATGCATCTCTCTCAATCACTTATATCAGCTTACTGTCGTCATATTCACAATCTAACTCCAACAGTCAGCCCAATTCTTTGGGGATCACCTTATCTTTCCAACCATATATAGTAAGCGACTTCCATGTAACATGATGAAAACGTGGGCTAACTTTAAGTATAAAAAAAACAGATAACCATGTTAGCTTTCATCTCCAATTGGCCTGCTCTAAAATTCCTCCGAAGTTGATTTTTCCTTAAAAAGCAGAGCGCAGAAAAGCAATTAAGTAATAAGCCTTTTTTAAATCTAATTCTCCTACAAAACCTAAGTAAAAAGAGTACATAAATGAGTTAGTTAGATTACTAAACTCATACACGTTAGATGGATGCCCTGTTTCCCAAGGGGTCCTTTGCAATCAAGAATGTAGGCCAATTGACGTATTTGACATCTGATTAAGTTTTTGCTAAGCTTCTTTTTTGGATCTCTATCTTCTTTTACGATTGCGTAGGCGTGCCACCACCAAGGCCACTGATTGGCTTGAATGGAAAATGTTGGATTGTTGTGTTCGCGCTTCTGACTTCTAACCAGCCGATTGATCGGCCAAGCATGGAACCTCTTTTGGCCTAGGTTCTTTCACTTCCTCGGGATCGAGATGGTTAGGTTTAGTATAGGTATTTTATTATTTTTGAGATTTTTAATGACAATGATGCAAATTAAATTAAAATCTGCGATTAAACTTAAAGACGAGAATTAAAGTGCGATAAAATAAATCAAAGCGATAGATAAACTTAAATTAAACGAAGAACGAAATAAGAATGATATAAATGATAAAGGCAATAAAATAAAGCAATTTGAAATTAAATTAAGCTTAAAGAAAATTCGATACCAATAAACAATAAAGCGATAAAATTGAATATTAAAACAACTTAATGGAAAATACAAGAAATTAAACTTACACTAATGAAAGTGAAGAACTGCTCTGGTCTACTTATTGCTTGGAAAATAAAAACTTAGTCTAGGGATAGAAAATTGAAAGACAAAAAGTAGGTTTTTGTTTTTGATGTCAGGGTCCTTTGCTCTTTGTCTGATGTAGTTTATATAGGGCCATTCGTCAGCCCATGGGTTGGCCATTAAATGGCCAAAGGTCAACTTCATTCAAAATCTTTCCTTGTATGGCTTCCTAAATTCGTGGAATTCATTTGAATGAGATCATTATATTGCAAATCTGATCACTTGATTCTTTCCTTCTTGGGAATGTTCCAGATTTACATTATTCTCTTTGATTGCTTTCTTTGGATGGGTCTCATCACGTGCATGAAAACATTTGAAAGTGTTGGATCTGCTTCCGTGAGTCGGGCTTGGACCTCCGAGGACTTGGGCTTGACCTCTGATGAGACATTGCAACTTCTGGAGTATTAATCTTGGTTGGAAACAATCCACTGATGTTGGATGACTTGGAATTCCAATGAGTCCATCCAAGAAACTCGGCCAAAGTCTACATGACTTCTTAGTTTCCAATATTGCCACATATATATATATATATATATACACATATGACAAAATAATTATACGTTAAGATGATTGCCATATATGAATATATGTATATATATGTATATATATTTTATACATTTATATATTTAGATAAAGAAAGAGAGTTCGTAGGTTACTCAGCTGGCCTTTAATTATTTTTCCAATCTACCAGACTGTAAGGCCTCCACAACGTATTTACATGGATCAATAAGCTTTTCTAGCCCAAACTATGGGCTATCAAGTCTGGTTGGCCAATTAATATTTTAATATCACAAATTCTTTATGTCAGAATGCTATTTAACATGCCTTATCTCAGGTCAGGAATTCAAAACAACATTATGACCAATCCAGCTTACTTTGGCTTGTCAAACACGCACCCCTCCAGCTGCTATCTTCTCAACCACACTTCTCCAGCCAACTATTTGGCCATTACATTAGAACACTTCATTTGGGAAAGGTCATGGACTAACATACATATTAAAATATTTTATTTGTTTTGGGAATGGTCATTGACCAATCACCACCTCCATTAGTATATACATATTTGGCCAACCATTCAATTCCAACCCAAGTACTAATGTTGGCTTCTTTAATACACTTCCAGCCAACTAAATTTCAAACCACTCAACAGAAGACTCCAGGCATCTTCTTCTCCAGCCAATTCCAAACCAGCCACGAACCTTATCAGCAGCATTTTGCAAGTAGATATGGCCACTTGATGAAATAAACTGGTAAAAGTTCCAATTTGATTTTTCACTTGGCTGATCCTTTATCCCAACTAGTTGGATTTATTTATTTATTGACATTTGTTTGTTGCATTTTCTTACTTGGCTAGGCCTCTTGGAACTTTGTCTCATTGACTTGGCTGGAATTTGGTGACCACATCTAAACATTGCCCCCTTGATTCCTTGGCCTTCAATTGGTGAAAGGGTAAGTGAATCAAAATTCTCACGACTTTTAGTTTTCTCTGAATGTTTCAACTTCATGCTTCATTGTAGCAATTTATGGTGTTTGAGTTAAATTGATGTTTAAAGAGATACCCTAATCAATTCTTGAGAGACCTCTGAACTTCATACCCGTTAGAAAACCTAGGAATTATAAATACTAACTTGGCTCAAACATTTCTCCATACTCAAAACTCCATTGCTATTGTTCTTAGAAAACTTTCTCCCACCAAACCTAAACTTTTCTTCCAAGATTCGCCATTTGATAGGCCAAAGAACCATTCAAATCACCACAAAATCCATTATTTTGCGAGTTTTCTAGTATGTTGAACTCTTTTCCAATTGATATTGTTCTGATTTTGATGAATGGTGGCCATTGGAAGCTCATTTTTTAAACTTTTGAAAGTTTGAATGTTCTTCATGTTCTTGGCAAATTCTTGCTTTTTTGCCACTATATTTTTCTTGATTCAAATAATATTTGTGTTCGTAGGATGGATCTAGAGTTGAAGTCCATCATCTCCCACTTGGCCAAGTTGAAAAAGGCCATGGCTGAAAGTGAGCAATAACCCGAGGAAGCCTACGCCATCAAATTACAAGGTGATGTCCCAAGATACGTTCTTGGCCCTTTGCATCCATTTCAACCTCCAGATGAAGTGGTGAGGATTTGGGCAGAACAAAGTGATGATCCTCCGCCTTTAACCATGGAGTTCGATTGGAAATCAACTTGGGAAGCTCTTCGACCTTTCCAAGGTTGGCCATGCAAAACTTCTGAGGTTGACTGTGTGGCTAAGAAGAAGTCCAAAGCCAAGAAACCCAACACAGAGGCCGATGTTGATCTTAAGAAAAGTTGGTATGATTGGTACAAAGCTTTGGAACCAAAACTGAAGACTTCTTGGCAAAAAGCGGGATCTATGATGTCTTGGCTCTTTGCTCCTCTGGGGACTTTCCTTGTGATCGCTCACTCATCATTGCAGGCCTATGTTTTTGGTCATCCTTCCGTTAACTGCATGAGGTTACAGTTTGGGATGATGACCCCCACTCTACTTGATCTGGCCGATATCTCGGCCTTCGTCCACAAGGTGTGGTTTATTCAGCGGCCGACCTTCTAGAACCCCTTTTGAAGCTGGACTACGACAAGCCCAACAAGAATTTCAACAACTGGATCAAGATCCACTTTGGTTATACTGGATCAAGTAACGAGACAAAAAATTTCAATGGTTATAAATGAAAAATCATGAATTAAAGGTTATTTTAACTCCGATTTTGATGATTTTTTTACAGCTACACTCCTTGACCCTATATGAATACAATGACTGAATTTTTTCTTCAATTTAAAATATTTACACTAGTAGATACCACAAAATCTTATGTTATATTTAACGAAAGTATAGATAAACTCTTAATTGTTAGACGACGGTTTTTATAAAAAGCGTCATCTTTACATATAATAGACGGTTTTTTATATATTATAAAAAGCGTCATCTTTACATACAATAGAAGACGGTTTTTTATAAAAAAAACGTCATCTTTACGTACAATAGACGATGATTTTTTATATAAAAAGCGTCATCTTTACATACGATAGACGGCGATTTTTATAAAAGCGTCATCTTTACATACAATAGATGACTGTTTATAAAAGAGTCATCTTTACATACGATAGACGACGGTTTTTATAAAAAACGTCATCTTCATATAATAGACTTTTTATAAAATCCGTCATCTTTATATACAATAGATAACGGTTTTTATAAAAAGCGTCATCTTTAAATATAATAGACGACCTTTTTTTATTATAAAAAGCGTTATCTTTACATATAATAGACGACGATTTTTATAAAAAGCGTCATCTTTACATACAATAGACGATGATTTATAAAAAGAGTCATCTTTACATACAATAGACGACGATTTTTATAAAAAGCGTCATCTTTATACGATAGATGGCGATTTTTATAAAAGCGTCATCTTTTCCTAGAATAGCGCGGTTTTTATAAAAGCGCCATCTTTACATACAATAGACGCGGTTTTATAAAAGCATCATCTTTACATACAATACACGACCTTTTTTATTTATTTATAAAAAGTGTCATCTTTACATACGATAGACGACGGTTTTTATAAAAAGCGTAATCTTTTCATAGAATAGACGACGGTTGTTTTTATAAAAGCGTCATCTTTACATACAATAGATGACGGTTTTATAAAAAGCGTCATCTTTACATACTATAGCGACGGTTTTTATAAAAAGCGTCATCTTTATATATAATAGACGACGGTTTGTATAAAAATCGTCATCTTTACATATAATAGACGACGGTTTTTATCAAAACAACCACGTCTTTACCAAAAAATGACACTTGATTTTTAAAAGACGGCGCTTGTCATACCGTCGTTGTTTTTGGTCGATTTTAACTCAAGAAAACCTTTTTAATAAGATGACGCTTTTTATTTGTGTGCGTCGTTATAAAAAAATTCAACAGTACCTCGGTTTTTAGTTGTTTAAGTCACTTATCCACGACAGTTTTTTGTTACCGTCGTCTTTTTAAATACAACGACTATTTTTTCTTCTACCGTCGTCTTTTTCTAGTCGTCTTTTTCACTTTTTGTAGTAGTGGTTATGACGTAGCACAAGCAAATAAGGTTTCAAACGAAAACCTTGATAACACTTTTATTAATTTGATTAAAATATGAGCTTAGGCGAACCGTTAAATACACAACTCTCAACCCTTGTAGTAAAACTGAATTGAACTTTTATTTTGGATTAACTATGTAACTCAAACGGATTTATTTGTTAACTTCGAACTAGTTTGAAAGGCCAAACGACTCAGAATGCAAAATCCATCGTACATCACAGCATAGCAGTGAGTTTGACTCGTGGCATCGATAATGTTTTAAATTAATCTTAGTGTCTGATATGGTTTTAAGATGTAATATTTATAACTGAAAGATACAAGATAATGTTGAATTTGAAGAATACCAGCAAGAACAGAGGAACCAATTTGTCTTTGTCTTTGCACAGATATTTGTGGGCTGGAGAAGTTGACTATCTATCAATAAATGACTACCTTTTCGAAATACTTGGACCAACACGAGTGCATATATAAATTCAAGGGAGCTTTCATTTTAAGACACTATATAGGTTATTAATTTGGAAGATAGGAATACAATTTCACCTAATTAGTATAAGGCCAAAGACCAAAAAGTAGTACCTAATTTTACAATAATGTAATTAAAAAAACATCTAAATTGCACACAATGCCACTCCTTGCCAACTGGGGACCAACTCCATTGTCCTTTATTCACCCTAAAAAAATAAAAGATATTGTGTGATTAAAGGGACTCAAACCTTGACTCTCAAAGGAGGAAAGCCTCACTCACAAACCACTACACCAAACTTGGTTTGTGATATTTGTTCAATTACAAAATATTTATATAAACAATCATCGGTTAAAAAACAAAATTTATTTCAACAGATTCACGCCAAAACTGCCAACTAAAAATGCAATAAAATAACAATGTAACAAAAATAAAAACAAAGACAAAAACTAAATTTATAGAAATAAAAACTACATTGCAGAGTATGGGGAAAAATAAAAATATTAATGAGTGAGGAACCAAAATGCAAAACCATGATGAAAGTACTCAAATGGAAACGGAAACAAAAACTGCAATGCAGAAACCGAAGCTGCAATGCAGTCTGGGCAAAAATTCACCTACCAATAAGTGAGGAACTAAAAGGCAAAACCATGATGAAAGAACTAGAAAATTCTACAAAAATCTTTAACCAAACAATACCTCAAACTCAAATATGATAAATAAATAAAAAGCCAAAGTAGAAAATAGAAACTACATCAAAGAGCTGAAAAATCAACTTATAAAAATTGAAAAAAAAAGTAGAAAATTCAAATAAAAATAATGTAGATATTAATAATGTAAACAAAAACAACAACAAAAAGTAAAACAAAAACAAAAACCAAAACAGCAAACAAACACAAAAACAAAAATAGTAACAAAACCATCAAAATGCCTCGTAAAAGAAGAATTACACAAGAAAATTGATGTGGCAAACAAACCAAAGAAAGAAAAGGCCAACACAAAACAAAAGAAGAAAACGAACAAAGGAAAAGCAAAAAAAGAAGCTAGGGAAGAAGAAGAGGAAGATGAAGTTGTTGAGTACAAGAAGGATGTGGACAGTTACAAAGGAATATCCACTAATGAAACAATTGCATAATTTTCATTAACTTCAAAAAACATACCTCAACAGCAAAAAAACTGAGCTTCACATCAAAACATGAATACTGCAAGAAGCGGTAAGAAACTCTGAGAACTTAGATTTGTAAAGAATTGAGAATCCACATTGAAATTGGTTATTCCTAGTTAAAGATAGGAGAACTAAGAAGAACAGAAGAAAAGTTCAGCGTGTGGGTGTGCAGAACCACATACATGTACCAAAAATGATAGTATTGCATGTACAAAGATGTCAATGCCAAGTATTGAAAACCTCCAAACTGTACAATCAGATCTTGGCAATGGAACCTGATTAATGCTCTCCACACAGAAAAAAGAAGAAAAGATTACAAAAATTACAAAATCATATCTTATGCTATTCAAATAGAAGTTAATAGCCTATATCCACATTGATATCATCTCAGCCATCTTACGTTACCTATCAGTATATTTGTGTTTGTCTACATGTTAAGATGCTACTAGAAACAGCATACATGCAATTCCAAAGACAGCAGTAGACTTAAGCTTAGGAGACATGTAAGAAACAATTTGAATTCACAAAAAAATTTGAAAGGCCAATCAAAAGAATTTCCAAAATAGAAAAATTTATATATGAATCAAACATCCTAGAAACACACCAGATTTTAGCTTTGTCAACAGCCCAATCAAGCACTCTTTGAGCTTCCTCAGTCAATGTGGGATGCTCAAGACTGAAGAACCACATGTCAGCTTTCCCAAGTAACTTGATCGTTTCTTCACGAACCTTGAAAAGTGTAATTCCATTTGCCCGTAAACTTTTTTGCAGCCAGACTGGTTCATGCAGCCCAATTCAAAGATGGCTAAGTATACCGCATAATCAGTACAGAGTAACTATGTGGTCAGATATTCGTAAGATTTTTTTTATATAGCAAAAGACGCTTCATATCTTATATTTGCATCCCTATTTAGCCTTTAGTTGTTGTTTTTGGATCATAACTTCCCTAATTTCACGACTAAGCTACTATGCATAAGATAGAAGCGTGCACACAACTACACAAGGGCCTTTCTAACCAGCACAAAACTAAGCTTCAACTTATGCAGCTCACTTGAAGACTACATTATACTCGTGCACATCGCAACCAACTAAATTGCGAAATTTGCAGTTCTAGTTTTATATAATCTAGTCCTTTAACTCTTATTGTTTGATTCCATCTTAAAATCGGATACAATATTATCGAAAATGGAATCAATACTATTAATTATAGCAGCACCAATCAACCCAACTACTTGCATTATGATCAGAGAAAAAATATTCAAAAGCAAGAGCATAATGAAGTCAAGAGCATAATTTCCATGAACCACCGAAGTTAGGGTGAAGAGTATAGAAAAGGAAAATTATCTTACAATTTGGATGTTCATTTTTTTTAAAGGAAAAAAAACATGACAACAGATATAAACGACTAAAATAATGAGGATGCAAGCTGGAGATTTAAACATTAGATCAAAATATTGATGTGAAGTCTGACATGAAATTAATATCACAAGAACTGAGCAACTAACAAATAAACATTACACGAAAACTGGAGATTGGAACCTTGGATGTTCCAATCTTTGTTATCCAAAGGGATGAGCCGCAAGCCAATCGATCTTGAACTCAGCAAGATAGCAATCGTAATTGCCCATCATCTTGAGCTAGAAGACCTTGGAGTCGCCGGTGAAGGCCGAAAGGATGACCTGCGAGTCAAGCAGCTTGAGAATTCCATCGCAGATCGGTCTCTCGATCTTGGATCAATGATTGTAGATCATGGCGACGTGGTCGTCGTTGCTGCAGAGAGAGAGAGAGAGAGAGAGAGAGAGCGCTCTGATCTGATCAACAAAAAGGGAAACCAACAAATTTAAGTCTTTTAAACAAAAAGGGTATAATTGTATTTTTAGTGATTAATGTAAGGTGGTCCAACGAATTTGGGCCTTCTCTTTGGCCAAATCCAAAACAAAATTCAATTTCTAGGTATTAAAACCAAAACAAAAACATTGTGTGTCTCAAATACTAATTAATAAAGATAATTATGTCTAATACCTAATTTTTCTTAAATTGAAAATGTGGTCACCAAAATTATAGTATTTTAAAGATTTAATCATATTTTGTGGTCACCGAAATCATATATATATATATATATTGAAATGACAGTATTTTTCTTATTCTTATTCAAAGCAGAAGTAGAATGAGAATTGGAACTCTTTGTGGTAGATGTAGATGTAAGTGGTCAATATTCTTTCTCCAAAAAAAAAAAAAAAACAAAAAGCTTAAGCAGATTTCATCTTAAAAGAAAAATAGGGGAAAGGCAAATAAAAGATCACAGTCCACTTTGCTTCTTCTCTCCTCAATTTGTCTAGAAGCTAGCCTATGCTTACTTTTTTTGATAGATATTGCTTGCCTCCTTCTCGGTAAGGAGATACTCCTCCTTTCTGCAAATCATAATTTGATACATATGTAAAAATAATTCATCAAAGTCATAAAAATAAAAATAAAAAAACACCTGTCATGCTATTGAGAAATGTAGGAGCTCTTACTTATAGAGGAAGGAGGTAAGTGCTTTCCTTTTTTGACATTATCCTCAGTTTCCTATTTTGGCTGAAATTTCAACTTTATTCTCTCTTTGGTTATCTTATCTGCATAGACTTGTGTGGAGGAAAAAAACAGAGATCCAAAACAGGACATGTTGAAAAGTAGATCACTAGAACTGCAATGCAAACAAACAATGTAAGATGAGCTACATAGAAGTACAAGGCAATAAGCCTCATGCTGTATGCATTCCCTTTCCACTTCAAAGCCATATAAAGGCAACGCTTAAATTTGCAGAGCTCCTCCACCATAGAGGTTTCCACATAACCTTTGTTAACAAAGAGTTCAATCACAAGCGCTTTCTTAAATCTCTAGGACTCAATTCCCTTGATGGCTTGCCTGATTTTCTGTTCGAAGCCATCCCGGATAGCCTTCCAGATTCAAATGAAGATACCACAAAAGATGTCACTCTGCTTGCTGAGTCCGTCAGAAAAAAAATTATTTGTTCCCTTTCATGCCCTCCTTGCAAAACTCAACAACAATGATGCCATAGAAACATCCAGCAATAATCCAGTGATTTGCATAGTTTCAGATGGTTTCATGTCCATGTTCACAATCACAGCTGCTGAAGAAATTGGAGCCCCTATAGTGCTGTTCTACACTATAGCTGCCTGCAGCTTCATGGGATTGAAACAACTTCGTGCTTTGGTCGAAAAAGGACTTGCACCACTCAAAGGTGAAATATATAATCTATTAATTGAAGCCATTGTTGTTTAGCTTATGGATAACTCTTAATTTCTTGTTTCTAAACATGCAAATAAAATGTTAATTTCTTCAATTGAATTTCATTCGTACCATTGCAGATGAGAGCTGTTTAACAAACAGCTATCCGGACACCGAAATTGATTGGATCCCAGGAATGAGAGATATCCGTTTAAGGGATCTCCCGAGCTTCTTTCGAACCACAAATCCGGATGACTTCATGCTTAACTTCAACATTGAAACAACCGATATAGCTCATGAAGCTTCAGCAGTTATTCTTCATACTTTTGATACCTTGGAGCCAGATGTTTTGGATGCTCTCTCATCTATGCTTCCCCGTGTTTACGCCGTTGGCCCTCTTCAATTGCATCTCAATCGGATACCAGAACAACCTTTGAAAATGGGATACAGTATATGGAAAGAAGAAACTGAATGCCTCGAGTGGCTAAACACCAAGGACCAAACTCAGTTGTCTATGTGAATTTCGGCAGTATAGCAGTCATGACACCAGAACAGCTTGTGGAGTTTGGGTGGAGACTTGCGAATAGCAAGTTTCCATTCTTTTGGGTAATTAGACCTGATTAGTTATTGGAGAATCCGCTATTTTACCACCAGAGTTCTCGATGCGAAAACAATGGTGGATCTACGTGCCACTCGAGCTCAATGCTGAATTTTTAGAATATTGAACTCATGCTAAGTTGTCCAAGCCCAAACTATGTAAATCAAATATTAGCCCACCCACTATGTTGAAATAAGGCCACCTCTGCATAAATTCCGACCTTTGGATTGATTGGAATCCATGTGATGCAACTTTGGAGTCATGTGATGCAACTTTGGAGCCAGTTTAATCATGCATATTTATAATAAAGATAAATAATTTTACGAGGAATGCTAGTAACTTTATCTCTAACCTTCTCTTTTAGACCTTCTCCCTTTTGGTAATGACATGTGTCACTTTCCTTACAATTAAAACAATGTCATCAATGAATGAGACCACTAGCTTTTATTTTTCAAGTTTATTCTTTTATTTTCTTTTGTGGCATATAATTATAATAAAATATTTGAAAATTCAATTTAGAAAATAAGAAATATAGGATCACAGTATTCAAAAACTAAAATAAAAAAATCCTTATCCCCATCCCGACTCCTTCTAGCCGCCACCCACCAACACAAACACAAAGCTCATCTTTTTTAAATTGAATTTCAAATATTTTATTAATATTTTATGCCACATATAGAAAAATACAAGAATAAACTTAAAAAATAAAAGTTAGTTGGTCTCATTCATTAATGATATTGTTTTATGTGTAAGAAAGTGACACATGTCATTAGTAAAAGGGAGAAGGTCCAAAAGAGAAAGTTAGAGAGAAGGTTACTAGCATTTTTCTAATTTTATATAATAAAGTTATTGATATGTGGTCATGTTGGCCTCACCACCTCCCAAAACAAGGCCCCATGTGCCCCATAAAGGTAAATATAATAGATTGTTTATTATAAAGGTAAATTATAATTTCTTTTTGGACTAGCGACATTTCACTCCATCGAGGTTTAGGGTTTGTATTGAAATGGGCCCCGATGTTTCAATTTCCTCAATTCCAAATCTTGTCTTAACATCCACAATACTTAATATATTGCATCCAAAGCCAGGCAAGAAAGGAGCTTGCACTTCTAAAGCACCACCTAGTGAATCAGCACCACTAACCTCAACTTCATGGCCTGCTGCATCAACGGGTGTTTCAACTGCATGATCAAATGTTGTAGACGAAGCATAATGAAGAAAGGGATCATTAAGGTATCATTAAGGTTTAGGGTTGTTAGACTAGCATTTTGTGATGGATTAGATGGTTTTTATTGGTGGTTAGTTAGTCCTAAGGTTTAGGTCTTGTTGTTTTGGGTAAATTGATCATGTATAACTTAATGACTCACCATTTTTATGGATGTAATGACATTCACATAAGCTTGAACAAATTTGAATGCAAACATATCCACCACTTGTAATTTTGGGATGGATTTGAAACAACTTGAACTATGTAATTGTCAATGTTATTATCAGGATATTTTCAAGTCATTTTGAATGAAAAATTCTCTAAGTTATTCTCTGGATATTTTGACTTCATTCTCAACATATATTACTTTGAGGATTCAAAACTATTGTCGCAATCTTAAAATAGATGTAATCCTCTGCAAATGTTGCCTTCACAATCCCATTTAGCACAAACTTAATGTATTACCATATACATTTCATAACCATTAACTCTTACGTAGCCATTAAACCCTTACAAAATGACACCTCAACACCCAACAACCCACAAGCACTTCATTCAATGGCAGATGCCAATTTGAAGCTCTTCTTTTTGTTCACTCTAGATCTGAGCATCCCTCCCAAAATGAAGCTTGCAAACAGAATCCACGAAGCCACCAACAACACCCAAACGACCTTTTCTCTTTGTTTTGTCTTTACCACTGATTTATCAAGCTTATTCCAGCAACCCTTCTTACCCTCATGTGCCTTTGCTGCACACATTGAAAATTGCCTCCCAGGATTTGAATATGTCCAAAAGGTTCGAATTGTAGCAGCCTCGCCATACCAACACATCGGCTTCATCCATTACAGGAATAGATTTGCTTCATGATCTTCTCGGCAACATGACTTAACACCCTGTGATCAGTTTCCTATGGAATTGATTTTTTGGTCTGAAATGCCCTTCGCGTGGCCCATTGGACTGGGCTTTTAGGATATCTGGTGGGTCCCGCAACTGCTACATCAATATTTAACGTATGACCAGATAGTCAATCTAACGGCAGATGTGAATTTGTCAGAATTTGAACTAATGGATATGAAATTGAAACCTTGGGGCCCATTCGATATAGACCCTAAACCTCAATGGAGTGAAATGTTGTTAGTCCTTTCCTTTTTGCCATGTTCTATTTTGTCTATTGCAACTCATTGTTTTCTTTTAAATTGGTTTTTTTATTATATATATTTTTTATGAAAACCTTTCAATTGTTTATTGGAGATTAAAGATACAATTATAAGTACGAGGCTCTGGTTTTTTCTTTGAACCTTTTTCTTTGTAATTCTTTTTCTGATACAATCTTTTTCATGCTCAATCCATGTGATGATGGTATCAGAGCCCATCTCAATACTTTTATAATTTATCATATCTTTCTTTTGATTTCTACTTTTGAACTTCGCTTTGCAATTTGGGCACAAAGCCTTTTACTAAATTTATGACCTTTTCAATTTCTCTTAGATTCTTATGTGTTCTTTTCTGAATTTCTGGTTCTTTCAAGCTACTTTTGCTTCCTAAAGCTTAGCTTATCTGATGATGTTATGATGGTTAACCATAACCACCACCGTATATAGGGAAAAAAAAAACATAATTACCGTTATAATAGATATCCCAAAAAAAAAAAAAAAGCCCATTCTTTTAAAAATTCATGGGACTGCCATTGTGCAAAAACATATACCTCGGGGCCGATGTGAATTTGTGAGATTTTGAAATGTTTGGTATGTAATTGATGAAATTCAAAATCTCGGGGCCCATTTCAATATAGACCCTAAAGCTCGATGGAGTGAAATGTCGTTAGTCCTTTCCTTTTTGTCATGTTCCATTTTGTCTATTGCAACTCATTGTTTTCCTTAAAAAAAAAAAAATTAATGAAAACCTTTCAATTGTTTATTGGAGATTAAAGATACAAATATAAGCTTGAGGTTCTAATTTTTTCTTTGAACCTTTTTCTCTGTAATTCTTTTCCTGCTACAATCTTACTTCTGCTAAATTCATATTGTTATGATGGTATCAGAGCCCATCTCGATACTTCTATAATTTCTCATATCTTTTTCTACTTTCTAAAGCTTTGTTGTTTAATTTGAGCACGGAGACCTTACTAAATTTCTAAACTTTTCAATCTTGGCGTATCTGATGATGTTATGGTGGTTAATCATAACCACCGCTGGGATGATTGGATGTTATGATTGAACCTAAAAAAAATTTGAGTCCATCATTGTACGAAAACATACATGACTTGTTAAAATATATTATAATTAACTATATTGAAATTCAAAGTATGTAAATCTATCTACCAGTCATGCAATCCAAGGCTTAATAATTCCATGGATAACTAATCCTTTTATTTATTTATTTATGAAAATGAAATGTGTACCAAAATATGGCACGTGAAAGCCTGCATGCAGTCTTGTCACGCATGCATGGCTGTAATTTACGTACTTTCTATCTTTGTTTGCTTGGCTAGAGACATGTAATTAAAATACAAGGACAAGACAAACAATCTTAATTAAAGCTTGCACGAAAACAAGGACGAAATCTTTTGGAAAATTGAGTGAGTGGTACGTAGGACGAACTACCCCACAAAATTGAATGCTATGGCAATAACCAATAATATCAGACCTTTTTTTGCTTCTGGTAGCTATACCTAAATCTCATATAAAAGGACAATTCACCAATAATCTATAACATACCGAAGAAAAGAAAAAATCTATAAAAACGTAATGAAAGTCTTGGATTGAAACCTAAAAATCAAACTCCAAATGGTAAATCTAATTATGACAAAGGGATGGTGGTGGGATAGCCATCAATGCTTTCGTGGCGATGGATCTGAATCCTGATGCTCTGGTAGCGATGGATCCGAATCCTGATGATAGAATCTTTAAAAAGTTAAACAGACACTACAACTTACATCAAAGACTGAAATTTTTATGTAAGGTTTAAAAATAAGGGGATGGTTTTTCGGTGCATATTAAAAGCTTTAGAGCATCTACAATGGGCTCCCTAAACTACATCCTTAGACAAATTTTAAAGAGGAATTGGAAAAATACAACTTTAACCATGCTCCCTATCTACTTCCTAAAATAAGGAGACCTCTAGGAGCTCCTAAATCTAAGGAGAGAGAAATGACTCATTATGGCTCCCTATAATTTAATGCTGCTTTATTGAATGAGTATTTCAAACCTTTAATTAATGTTAACTATTTTTTAATAGAGATAGACCAATTAAAAAAAGAGTTATAACATTTATGACTCCTTAAACTAGAGAGTACGATTGGAATTTAATTTTTTAAAGAGCTACTAAAATAACTTTGTTATGTTTTTAGCTAAATTTTAACTAAAAAATAGAGAGCTTGTGGAAGCTCTTAGTCTTTTAAATAAATAAAAAACTTTAATTTGAATTGTTTAATATAAAAGCACACGGGGAATGTTGAAAACTAAAGATGGGAGTTATTATTATGAGCTATAATATTCTACTGTGAACTTAAAAGTGTATTGGAAACTTGAAAAAGTGTAATATTTTATTGATTTGAGTTCTAGTTAGTTTTGTTTTTATTATATTTAATTTAATAGTCACCAAAGCAGACCAACAATGGTGAGGACTAACCCAAATCGTTGACCATCTACTCAAATGTAACGAAAACTAATTTTGTTACTATGAAAATGTGACTATTGCCCCCTTTTTGTTTTGTTTTTTATTTTTTTGTAGTGACCACTTTAATCTAATGTGTATTATCACCACTGTTCTCAATACTTAAACAAGTGTATATATGCATAACCATGTTTATGCCTATGGACAAGTGTGTCAAATATTAAGAATGATGGTAATGATACACCTTGAGTTAAAGTGATGATCAAAAATATTTTCTATCTAATCTATATATATCAAGAGTAAACCTGCCCCGTTGAAAGGTAGATATAGCTACCCTATAAATAAATCTGCATTTGAGCAAGTCATGCAACACGCACACACATACATTATAATAAACTGTAGTTGTTAATAAGCCTCATGCTGTTTGTCTCCCTTTTCCAGCTCAAAGCCATATAAAGGCAATTCTCAAATTAGCAAAAACTCCTCCTCCATAGAGACTTTCACATAACCTTTGTCAACACAGAGTTCAACCACAGGCGCTTTCTTAAATCTCTTGGACCTGATTCCCTTGATGGCCTGCCTGATTTTCGATTCGAAACCATTCCAGATGGCCTTCCCGAATCAGATAAAGATGCCACCCAAGACCCCACTCTGCTTTGTGAGTCGTTTTGTGATCAGTCGTTCAGAAATTTCTTGGTCTTCCAACCTTCTTCAAAACTACAAATCATGATGACGTGTTGTTCAACTTCTGCATGGAAGCAACAGACAAAGTTGATAAAGCTTCAGCAGTTGTTTTTCTTACATTTGATGCTTTGGAAAAAGATGTTATGGATGCTCTCTCATCTATGCTGATTCCACATCTTTATACCATTGGTCCTATCCAATTACTTCTCAATCAGATACCAGAAGATTCTTTGAGCCCTATCGGATACAGTTTATGGAAAGAAGAAACTGAATGCCTTCAATGACTAAATTCCAAGGCCCCAAATTCAGTTGTTTATGTGAATTTTGGCAGTGTAGCGGTCATGACACCGCAACACCTTGTGGAGTTTGGCTGGGGACTTGCAAATAGCAAGTTTCACTTCTTTTGGGTAATTAGGCCCGATTTGGTTATTGGTGAATCTGCATATTTGCCACCTGAGTTTCTGGCGGAAACGAAGGAAAGAGGTCTTATAGCAAGTTGGTGCCCACAAGAAGAAGTCCTTAACCACCCATCAGTTGGAGGGTTTTTAACACACAGCGGTTGGAATTCAACCATGGAAAGTCTGACTGCAGGAGTGCCTATGCTCTGCTGGCCATTTTATGCTGACCACCAAACCAATTGTTATTATACTTGCAATGAATGGAGCAGTAGCATGCAGATTGATAACGATGTCAAGAGAGATGGAGTGGAGATGCTTGTTAGAGAGTTGATGGAGGGAGAGAAGGGTAAGAAAATGAAAAGAAGGCTAAGGAGTGGAAGAAACTAGCAGAAACTGCAACTGATCCACATGGCTCCTCATCCATAAACTTAGATAATTTAGTCGATCAAGTGCTGTTAAGAAAAGACTAGATGCTAGGCATAAAAAATAAAAAATCGCCACACATTATTGTTGGTGTCTGTAGCATTACTCCGTATATATATTACGCTCATGTTTTTTCTTCAGGTGTGATATCGATGTTGAGTTGTGAAGATACAATTCAACCAGAAAAAAAAAAAAATTGTTTTCTGTTTAGTGCCCATTTGGCATTGCTTATTTGGGATTATAATAAGTGATTATTTTCAAAATTTTGAAAACCTAGCAAGTTTGGTAAGAGATATGAATATCACTTATTATGAATAATTGATGTGAGAGAAAACAATTAGGGAAAACAGCTAATACAGTAATCAGTTTTGGAGAAGCAATGGACTTTAATGAAAATTTCAAAATTCCTAAAATACCCATCTATATCACTCTCACATCACTTTTCTCCTCGTTTCAGTCTTCTCCTTCCCATCGCTCTCTTCCACGTTCATCAGTCTAAAGCTCCCTCTTCTCCTTCTCTTCCACTTGTTCTTCAATTTTTCTTGTTGGATCAATTGAAGCACTCTAAAAGCCAGAAGGCTCAGGTAAGAGACATATTAGGTTTATTTTTACATTTCAATTGAAGCACTCTAAAAGCCAGAAGGCTCAGGATAATGAAAGCCATGGATTGAAACCTAAAAATCACACTCCAAATGGTAAATCTAATTATGACAAAGGGTTGGTGGTGGGATAGCCATCAATGCTCTGGTGGTGACGGATCTGAATCCTAATGATAGAACCTTTAAAAAGTTAAACAGACACTACAACTTACATCAAATACTGAAATTTTTATTTAAGGTTTAAAAATAAGGGGATGGTTTTTTGGTGCATATTAAAAGCTTTAGTCTTTAAAAAAAAAATAAAACTTTAATTTGAATTGTTTAATATAAAAGCACACCGGGAATGTTGAAAACTAATCTATTTATATATCAAGAGTAAACCTGCCCCGTTGAAAGGTGGATATAGCTACCCTATAAATAATCTGCATTTGAGCGAGTCATGCAACACGATCATACATTATATCACAAAACCTAAGATGGCTTCCCCTTCCAGTAAGCCTCATGCAGTTTGTCTTCCTTTGCCAGCTCAAAGCCATATAAAGGCAATGCTCAAATTAGCAAAACTTCTCCGCCATAGAGGCTTTCACATTGTTAAGCTATATCAGCTGATCAAACATATACTGTAATCTTGTATATTGAATCAAGAGCAGAGACAGAGAGAGTAGAGAGAGAAGCTAGAGAGAACAATCTGATATATTTTCTTAATCAATTAGTAATTACATGAGAAAGTCTTCTATATAGCTACAGATAACAAACAAACTAACTACTACAGTAAGATTATGACAAGTGTCACAATCTAAAGCACTATACTCTAACATCCCCCCTCAAGAGCATGCTGTGAGGAACCAAGCATGAGATTGTAGCAATGAGTTCTGAAAAGGAGGACCACTCAACCCCTTTGTAAGAATATTAGCAAACTGCTCTTGGGAAGACACAAACTGCATAGAGAGTTATTTCTGTGATACTCTTTTGCGAACAAAATGCACGTCGATTTCTATGTGTTTGGTCTTTTGATGCTGAACAGGATTAAAAGATAAGGCAGTGGCTAAGAGATTGTCACAAAAGAGGACAAGCACACTAGGTAGTGGAATGTGCAGAAATGCTAATAACTGTTTGATCCAATCCAATTCAGCTGAGGTAAATGATAAAGCTCGATTTTCAGCTTTGGTTGATGATCTGGAAACAATTTGTTGCTTCTTAGAGGACCACGGAATTGGATTGTTACCCAAAAATACCACCAAACCAGTAGTAGATCTTCTGTCATTAGGGTCCCCTGCCCAATCAGCATTACTAAAGGCCTTTAACTACAAATCTCCTATAGTATATGAGATACCAAACTACATTGTGCCCTTTAGATATCGTAATATACGTTTAACTGCAGTAAAATGGGATACCATTGGATTCTGCATAAACTGACAGACTTGGTGCACAGAAAAGGCAATATCTGGCCTTGTGAAGATTAAGTATTGTAGAACCCCTATAATACTTCTATACAACTTAGGATTGGAATAAGGATTCCCATCCTCTTTGAGTAACCGGTTGTAAGGAAGACATGGGGTATCACATGGTTTAGCATCAAACATTTCAGATTTCACCAATAGATCCGCCATATATTTGGTTTGTGACAGAAACAAACTAGTGGCATTTTTAGTGATTTGAATCCCTAAGAAATAGTGGAGCAACCCTAAATCCTTGACATCAAACTCAGTAGTAAGAGCACTAATAACTTGTGTAATTGCACCAGAAGCACTGCCAGTTATAATGATGTCATCCACATAGAGGAGCAGAACCACACACTACAAGAAAAATTGGCTAATGTGACAAAAAAACTTCCTCACATTAGGCAAAATTTCCTCGCGGTTACGTTAAAGTGACCATATTCTAGCGTCACAAGGGTCGTCACATTAGGCCCTTCACCCAATGTCAAATGTGACGACTATAACTCAGTGTCACATATAGTACACCGTGATGATGTATGAATTTGTCACTGTTTACAATATGTGACTTCTCGTGTTTTGTCACATTGTTTCTTTTGTGACATGTAACAATAGGTCACCTAATTCATTTATTGATGACTGGCAAGTGGTCACATGGTATCTAATATGACGACAGACAAGTTGTCACAACGTTCAATTTGTGATGTTTTATAAATTGTCACTGTTTACAATATGTGACTTCTCGTGTTTTGTCACAAATCCTCATATTGTATAATTTGTTATGCCTAAAAAACTCATCACAATTGATAATATGTGTGAATGATTTCATGACAGTGATCCTAATACATATAATACTCTGCATCAAGAATACAGAAGCTTTATATCATAGATGAATAATATCCAAAATAGCATATCCAAGTTAATTGTATATCCAAGGTTCTAAACACGCTTAATATCCAAAATAACATAATATAAACATGTAAATCTCATCCTAGGTTGTTGCCGACGGCATCAAAGCTGCACGCAACATTGACATCAACTGTGCATTATCCAGCCCACCATTGTTGGATGCCTCCAAAGCTGCCACCAAATTAGCCCTTAAATTTGAATAATCTTCCTGTACACTTTGCATATTTGTGGCAAGCATTTGTACTGTATCTTGTAACTTGCTAAGCTCAGAATTAGAAGTGCTACAAAAACCAGTGGTTGAGATATTGGCTTCCATTCGAGGAAAAGCACCAAGACCACGAACTGTCCTACCTTTCACTCCAAGTACATCACCCATAATCTTGAACTCAGCCTCAATTGGAACTTCTATTGAATCAGCCTCAATATCCTCATCAGCCTCCTCAATCATCTTGGACCTTAGTTCATCTCGCATTTGTTTCATTTTTTCCTATAGACAAACCAACAAATTAAACTTGCATATGACATATGAGATGCCATTAGTAACTATGTGTAAGAAGAACTAATCAACCAACGCCCATCTAAAAAGCAATATTACATAGTACATAGTATTTTCTAAATATGTAAGAGGATCCACAACTTCTATCAATTTGGGTGCAATAATATTTACTAATATAAATCATTATTGACTTACATGCTTTTCTTGGGCATCCTCACTAATCCAATTATGCTCTTTGTCTTTATGTAGCCTTTCCCAATTATCAATAAATGATAAAGGCTTCCCCTCCTATAAATCAGAAATAAATAAAAAATTGATTAAAATCAATTGGAAAATATTTAAAGTAGCTATGTAATTTTATATTACTTTAACAGCTTATTGAGCATGTTGGACAAATGAGCATGCACCTCCCCTGTGGTTTGTTTTGTTCTTTTTACGGTTATCAGAATTTTTCTTCGACTTCTCCTGTAATAAAAAATACATGAATTAACTATTACAATAACAAATACACTATTACTCAAAAAATAAAAAATAAAATAGTAAAACAATTATGGAATACATACCACAAAAGTGGGGTCAGTGTACATTTTATCACAAAGCCAATGCCAATGCTCCACAGGTCGCTTATTCCATAGACTATCTGGAGGCAAGGTGGCCCTTCCCCGTGCTAGAGTAGTGGCAACCTTCTTGTAGTGCTCATGTGGCCTATTCTTAAAAACAATATATGCTCTAGCCATCTTAGCTTCCACAAATTCACTAACCATCGATTGGGTCAGGTCCACATCAAATAATGCCTAACATACACACATACAAAATATTAGGATAGTGCGACAATGGGATAACAAAAATCAAATTTATACCAATATTAAACTAACCAGTAAATTGACAATTTGTTTCTTCTTATCGTCATTTGGGACTTTTTCCCACAGCTTATGGCATACGGGTGCATGAGTTCTAATGCTAGTTCCAATCTCATTCGTAAGCAATGTATGAACTATCTTGTTGATAGGGACCTTCAACTTCGGGTCAAAGGCAACAGTTAGTGGTTTCCCATCATTGGCTTCTATGAGCTCATGGAGGCGTTTCCCATAAGATCTTCCTCGTCGCTTCGTGCCAGAAGACATAGAAGTAGCCTCTTCAAACCCAAAATCAAAAACAGAACATCAGTATAAAATAAAACAAACCATCCAGCCTATTGGTGCGCAGTTACATAAGTTGACATTGATGCATTTTATATAATTACTATCATTGTAAACTTTAGTACTTTTGGCAAGAAATCTTTAACTATATCATTAACATAGCATTAACATATAAAGAAAAACATAGCAACAACTACTAATATTCTGTCAATTGCTTTCAAGTTCAGCCCATTTGATACCTTGTACAGATAAAAGCATCTTTGTATTTGAAAAAATATAGAAGTTGAATGTAGTCTATAAGCACGCAACGCAAGCACTAGTTAAATATTTTGGTTTAGCAAATGAAAGCATGGTTTCCTTTGAAGATGACCACACCACAGACAAAATGCCCTTTCTTAATTTATACACCAAATTAATTAAAAAATAATCATTAAGTTTGAAGCATTCATGTGAATCAGATAGATATATTCTATAGCAGCAGCTTTATGGAGGCTGACTTCAAATTTCAACTCGACCCAAAAAGTAATAATAATATTCAAACATGATCATCACACAAATTTGAGACCCATGAAGTGTATAGTGGATCACAATGGGGCCTATGCATTGTGAATGGATTCCGAATCTATAGTAATAACATATTAGAGTGGTTCTTTTTATGTGGTTATAGAAATATAACCACATTTTTATTATGCAATAAACAGAGTATGGATTTCAGATAAATACATATTAGAGTGGTGTTGCTCTGTTTACTAATATTCTGTTTACTCCTGAATAGTTTACTGCATCACCATTTATTCACAAATCTAAAACTATAAAAACCTTAAAAATGGTACCTGTGTCCTGAGGTGTAACCTCTTGAAGAGTTGTCTCATTAGCTGGATGAGTAGGTGTTGGATGAGAAGGTGCTGGATGACTAGGAGCTGGATGAGAAGGTGCTGGATGAGTAGGTTCTGGATGAGAAGGTGCTGGATGAGAAGCTGATGGATGAGCAAATGTTGGATGAGTAGGTGCACATTGCTTCCTTTTCTTTGATTGCTTCCCACGCTGTTGTTGAGGATTCATCTACATTTTAATGAAAACACAAAAACAGTCAATGTAACTTAAGGATAATTCATCTACATTAGTGCAAAACACTGTTTAAAAAATATTATATACCAGTACATTAAAATAATGAAACTAGCTATATCCAAAACTGACCAAATCTCTCATTATAAATCACTATCTGAATCGCTATGTAAATTATCTTCATCTACTCCTGATGATAATTCATCCTCCAAATTATCCTCATCAATTATGATTTCCTCATCGGCTTTTGTTTGTTCGATATTAACATTTGCTGCATCGATTGATTCAGGTTCAGTATCATCTCTACATAATGATATACCAATTTCATTGTCATCTTCAACCATCCAAAAAAATCCATTGTCATCGTCATCCTCATTGTCGTCAACATTGTCATCTTCGTGAACGTTTTCATCTTTCTCTAAAACATTCCACACATGTCTAGGTTGAATCCTCCGAACCACTTTCCAAGGATGCCCCAATTTTGGGTCATCGAGATAAAATACCTGATTCGCTTGTGTTGCTAGCACATAAGGATCATTATATCATACCAATGAGTGTTTATATTCACTCACTTGAGATGATAATCCTCCACAACTTTCTTCCCTTTTATATTTGTATTATACTAGAGACACTTGAAAAGAAACACTTTATAACCTCTCATGAATTGCACTTTAACAACGCTGGTCAAGCTTCCATAAAAGCAACAATCTTCACCATCATGTGACCCCGGTATCATAACCCCACTGTTTTGTGTCGTTCTATTCCTGTCAATGTGTTTAACCAACCACTTAACCCCATTCAATATACACCCTGTATATTGGATAGTTCGAAGAATTGGACCTTCTGCTAATGCAAGCAGCTCAATATTCACCATTGAAGATCCTCGATCATACAATAATCTAACACGACTCTTGAACCAATTAGGAAACAATTGCTTCTGTCTTTGTTCTAAGTTTTGAGAACTCTCTCTCAGTAACATTTGCTGGTGCTCACTACAAGAACATAAAATTAAAAGTCAGAGTTTTTTCAAGTTCTATATATGTAAAGGAATGAGATTTGAGATTACATACTATTTGAAGGAATCAATCTCATCGCAATTGTCCAAGATATACCAAAAAGCTGCTCTCATCTCTTCCTCTAACCATTCAATCAATACATGACCACCTATTGGACGTAATTTTTGAGCAAAAATTGAAAGCTTAGCCTTAGGTTCACCCCCATCTTGTGTCTTTCTGGTCGATTAAGGGCAGTTTCAACACCACTGAGATACATTGAACAAAATGTTGAAGATTCTTTTGCAATGTATGCCTCATTAATAGAACCCTCAGGTCGAGCTTTATTGCGTACATATTTCTTGTATGTTCCCAATAGCCTAGGAATTATTTAAAGATCAGTCACTTGCTAATAATATTAAAAAGCATGAATCATAAAAATTTAAATACATTACCTCTCTATAGGATACATCCATCGGTATGCTACGGGTCCGGCAAGTTTGGCTTCTCGAGGTAGGTGGACAGCTAAGTGAACCATGATATCAAAGAATGCGGGTGGAAAAATTCTCTCTAGCTTGCATAGTGTGAGCACAATATTTTTTTTCCAGCTTCTCTAGTTCGGCTACATTCAACGTTTTTGCACATATTTGTTGGAAGAAATATGATAATTCTATAAGTGGGGCAGATATAGATTTCTTAAAGTATTTTCTAACTCCCACCGATAGAAGATGTTGCAAAAACACATGGCAGTCATGGCTCTTCAACCCCGATAGCTTTCCATCATCTAAATTCACATTTCTTGATATATTGGCTGCATAACCATTAGGAAATTTAACTGATTTTAAGAATTGGCAGAAAGCTCTACGATCATGTGGTTTTAGTGCATATTCCGAGGGAGGCTTATCAAACTTGCTCCCATTCTCCTTCAACCACAGCTCTTTTCTAATTTTCATGTCTTTCAAATCCAACCTTGCCTTGTATGTGTCTTTCGATTTCTTATCTATACTGAATAATGTCCCAATGATGCTATCACAAATGTTCTTCTCTATATGCATAACGTCCAAGTTATGTCTAATTTTTAAATGGGGCCAATAATCTAATTGAAAAAAAATACTTTTTTTGGTCCAATTTAATTCCTAATCATTCCGCTTCCTTTTTCTCTCCTTATTATCAGGATGCTTACCAGGTTTGCAGGGCCTAATGAAATCAAATTGCTCCAGAATATCTTCCCCAGAAAATTCTCTTGGAGGAGGTCTCATCTCTTGATGGCCATCAAAATCAGCTTTGTTTTTGCGCCATGAATGTTGCATGGGTAAGTAGCGACGATGCCCAATATAACCAATCTTACTCCGTAACCTACAGTATGTAGTATCCATATTACATACCGGACATGCTAAAAAACCCTTGATGCTCCAACCGGATAAGTTTCCATAAGCTGGAAAGTCGTTAATTGTCCAAATCACAGCTGCTCGTAGATTAAACATAGACTTAGTCATATAATCATAAGTCTGAACACCATGTTCCCATAATTCCTTAAGCTCATCAATCATTAGAAGCAAATAAACATCAAGCCTGGAGCTTGTGGACCAGGAATTAACAAAGTCATCATTGAGAATGTCTGCTTCATGCACTTCCATGGTGGCAAATTATAAGGTACAGCTATGACAGGCCACATACTATAAGTCGTGCTCATATTTCCAAAAGGATTAAATCCATCCGTTGCAAGGCCTAATCTGACATTTCGTGGGTCGTTAGCAAAGTCTGGGTACATTTTATCAAAATCTTTCCATGCAATAGAGTCTGCTGGATGCACCATTTGTTCACTATCATCAACCCTCTTATGTTTGTGCCACCTCATATCAATCACTGTGTTTCTTGACATAAACAATCTCTGTAACCTAGGCTTCAATGGAAAGTAACGCAATACTTTTTTAGGAATCTTCTTTCCTTTTTCAGAAGTATTATCCTTATACCTTGGCTCATTGCACTCTGGGCATTTATCCTTCCATGCATGCTCCTTATAGAACAATACGCAATCATACTTACAAGCATGTATGTTTTCATAACCTAAGCCCAAACCTTTCAACATCTTCTTGCATGCATAATATGTTTCTGGAATATTATTGGGTTTGGGATATGTCTTCCTCATGAATCCTAATAACTTATCAACTGATTTGTTGGTCCAACCTCCATCAACTTTGTACTGAATCAATTCCACAACGGCCTTCAAAACTGTATATTCAGTGCAACCCGGGTATAGTTCACGTACGTTGAGCTTCACTCAATAACCTCTCATAGTTATCCTTATCCATACTCATACCATTAATATTACTATTGTTATTGTCATCTACAGTATCTCCTCCATCTATTGCAGTATCTCCATCCTCTCTTATTTCCTGAACAATATCTTCCCTATAAAATATGTCATTCATTATATTAAATATTTCATCATTGCCTTGAAGGTTAGGCTCAATAGTTGGAGAACTCGGAGCTGGAGAGGTCAAACCAAGTGGTAGAAAACCAACTTCTTCTCCATGATATATCCATCTATCATAAGTAACATCCATCCCATACCGCAACAAATGGAAGTGAACCATATCAATAGGGTGCCAAAATGACTTGGACATAATATCTCACCATTGGCATTCACATGGTGTCTTGCAACATCAATGAAGGATTCAATCCCTTTCTTATAATTGGATCATTTCCTCGGTCATGACAATTGGCAATCCACTGCCTATCCATCTAAAACTTGTATTTATAACCACTATATATAAGAAAATATAGACATAAACTTAAATAAGAAAAGTTAATGACTATGAGAAATGGCAGGGGAATTCACCTCTCTGCAAATTATTTCTAATAAACCTGCTCCCAGCAAAAAAGCAACAGACCTACCAAAAGAAAAAGCAAACACTACTAATTAGATAATAAACATGTTCCAAATTTATTATGTAGGAACAAATCTTTTAAACAGCTAGCATGATGAGTTGTCATGTTTTTTATGATATCCAAAAAGGCTTGGCTCATAATTGATCTTTTAGGTAGCCAACGATAGAAATTATATTGATCCCATGTCTTATATTCTTCTATAATTGCCTCAGTAAGCAGACAAAAATTAGTAAAGTTAATAAAAATAAATAAACGGAAAAGTAACAATACAACTTCCTATTACATCCCAATCTCCCCCTTACCAAGCACAACTCCAATTAGAATTCTAAGAACGAGATTTTTGAAAAGTAAACACCGATTCATATTCCTATTTTTGAAAAGCAAAGAAAATAACTCAAATTACAACAGTGCATAAAAATCCAATAAATCAAATTATGCCTGAAGAGATTTCTTTAACATCAAATTTCACAAATAAACCAATCAACAATCACAGGATGATTCTATGAATCCTAAATCTTAAACATGAAACAATTCACCAAAATACTCAACTTACCAAAACTGAAGCAAAGAGATAAAAAACACAAGTTAAAATTACAAATATGATACCTACATTAGGATTAAGAAGACAGAGATATTGTGGTGCCGAGAGACAAACACTCTCTTTGTAGCACATGATAGCACAAATAGCCTTTATATTTGATGGCATACCTAATAAACACCCACTTTATAGTTTTGGCCTGCAATTTAGTGCTATTATATGGTTTGAGTAGAGGAAAACAGGCACATCCAAAAATTCTAAGGTGAGTAAGGGTTGGATATGTCCCAAATAACATCTCAAAAGGAGATTTGTTATGAAGAACAGCAGTAGGCATACGATTGATTAGATATGTGACTGTTTGACAAGCATAGAACCAGAACTGAGATGGCAATTTGGCTGTTTGTAACAAGGTGATAGTGGTTTCAATGATATGCCTATGTTTCCTCTCAGCAACCCCATTTTGTTCAGGAGTATATGGACAAGAGAGGTGATGTGAAATGCCCTTTTCAAGAAGAAAATTTTCAAATTGAGTAACAACAAAGGAATAAAAGGCAACAAAGGTAGAGAACAAATCAGACTTGTTTATTAATGAAAAGATCCAGCAATATCTGGTACATTTATCTACAAAGATGGTGTAGTATCTATAACCATCAACTGATATACAGGGTGCAGGACCCCACAAATCAGTATGAATAGTTTCAAAGGGAGTTACAGACTTATTGAGATGTTGTGGAAAAGGTGGTTTGCTAAATATCCCTTCTAGACATGTATGACACATCATAGGGGATGAGGTTTTGGGGACATGGACATTAGCTTTATTCAACATCAGAGAAACAACATGGGCTAAAAAAGTTTGTATATCCTAATTTCAGAATGCAGAGTTTGGTTATATTGTTTTTTTTCCTTTTCATGGGCTAATAATTTGGCCATGCTTCTACTCTTTGCAGCTGCTAGGACTGGAATGGATACAAGATACATCTCCTTCAGTGTTGCTATTCTTTGACAAGCAAAGATTTATATTTAATGTTGGAGAGGTAAGGAACTCAATTACATACATTTTCCCTGTGGTTTCTTTCCATACAGATTTTGCTCAAGCTAATTTTTTGGTTTAATGAAAAGATTGTGCATGCATAAAATACTCAAGCTAATTTCTTCCCCGATTTTTCTGTTTTTTCTTTTTCTTCTTTTTAAAAAAATCATGTTTTCTTTTGATATTTTGCAGGTGGTCTTTCTTTGCTTTGGATAGAGCAGTTTGGTTGGTGTTTTCAGTTCATTAAGCAAGGGGTGAGTTTCTAGGCTGAAATTTCAATTAATTGTTTTAAGTTTTGTAAATAGAGCATAGGAATTAGCTAATGGCATCAATTGACAATTGGTTGGTGTTAATTTGTTGTTGTAATGATAGGTTTAGATGATTACAATATTTGAACATGTTGGTAAATTCTTTGAGTGTTTTGGCAATTGGGTAGTTGAGATGTTCCCTGCCTATTTTCATCGCTTTATACACATTTCACGCAATTTTAAAACCCGCAGCATCGTGGCACCTTTTGCTAGTTTCGTCTAAAGCCAATGTCATCGAAGGTAAATCTTCCAAGAATTACAATAAATCTAAATTTTTAAAATCCCTTTGATCATTACCAAATGATGAAGATAGCTATTACCTTTTTTTGTTTTGTGAGCCACTGTTTTTTTAGAGACGTTCTAATCAATTATCTTCCTTTGTTTTAATTGCACCGTGGCTTATGTATTTGAGGCCACATGTGTATAAAAATTGATAGCCACAATTTACCATGTCGTGGCTAGGAGAACTGTTGCTTATAATATTGTTTTGCTTGTATGCGCAATCCATTTTTTATCACGGGAGAGAATTTGAATTTTAGAAACATGAAAATAATTGAAACACAAGAATAAGACAAACACCACCGAGGACTTCGAATCAAGAAAAAAGATTTCACTTTGCTACTTCATCTAAGTCTTTGTCTTTTTGTCTTGATTGATCAACTGACTTTTCTTTGCACAGTTACTTGTGTGTCGAAAATTTGACTGTCAACCAATGACTAACTTGTAGATTAGTTATTTATGTTGCAGGTAAAGTGAAGATCCATTTTGCTACTTCCATCTCAATTTGTCTGACAACTTTCTTCTCTCTCTAGATATCTTTACCTGCATAGAGAGCCAAAACAGGACAAATTGAAAAGCAGCTCAGTTTTGCTTTATAAATAATCTGCATTTGCAAGCACTGCAATGCACACACAAAAGCTAAGATGGATTCCAAAGAAGTAGCTACTAAGCCACATGCTCTTTGCATTCCAGTTCCTGCTCAAAGTCATATAAAGGCAATGCTTAAATTTGCAAAGCTCCTCCACCACAGAGGTTTTCATATAACCTTTGTTAACACAGAGTTCAATCACAAGCGCTTTCTTAAATCTCTAGGACCCAATTCCCTTGATGGCTTGCCTGATTTTCAATTTGAAGCCATCCCAGATAGCCTTCCGGATTCAGATGAAGATGCCACACAAGATGTCACCTTGCTTTGTGAATCCGTCAGAAAACAAAATTTATTGGCTCCCTTTCTTGCCCTCCTTGCAAAACTCAACAATGATGCCATATCAACATCCAGCAATCCTCCTGTGACTTGCATAGTTTCAGATGGTTTCATGTCCACGTTCACAATCACAGCTGCTGAAAAAATCGGAGTCCCTATAGTGCTGTTCTACACTATAGCTGCCTGCAGCTTCATGGGATTTAAACAAATTCGTGCTTTGGTCGAAAAAGGACTTGCACCACTCAAAGGTGAAATATATAACCTTTTAATTGAAGCAATTGTTGTTTAGCTTATGGTTAACTCTTAATTTCTTGTTTCTAAACATGCAAATAAAATGTTTCTTCAATTGAATTTCATTTGTACTATTGCAGATGAGAGCTGTTTCACAAATGGCTATCTGGACACCGTAATAGATTGGATCCCAGGAATGAGAGATATCCGTTTAAGGGATCTCCCGACCTTCTTAGAAAGTTGATATACCTGGCACACATAAGACCATATATTGTATATGTTATGAGTGTGGTTAGTCAGTTTATGCAATCACTCAGTGTTTCTCATAGGAATGTAGTTGATCGGATTTTAAGATACTTAAAGTCAGCCCCTGGGAAAGGATTAATGTTCTAAAAAAATGGAGATCTTGAAGTTGTTGGATATACAAATGTTGATTGGACTGGGTCCATTACATATAGACACTCTACTTTTGTTTACTTTACATTCGTGGGAGGTAACCTAGTCACTTGGCGGAGTAAAAAACAAAATGTGGTTTCTTGGTCTAGTATAGAAGCAGAGTATAAAGGAATGACTCAAGAAGTTTGTGAATTATTGTGGATCAGAAGACTCTTGACAGAATTGGGCTTCAAACTAGAAAAGCCAATAGAGTTGCATTGTGACAACAAGTCAGCTATCGATATTGCTCATAATCCAGTTCAAAATGATCGAACCGAGCATGTTGAGATGGATAGACATTTCAACAAAGAAAAAATTGAGAATAAGATCATTCGCCTCCCATTCATAAACTCAGAAGATCAATTGGTAGATGTTTTTACAAAAGCTGTTTGTGGAAGAGTATTTTATAACTCACTTACCAAGTTGGGCTTTAGTGATGTATATGCACCAACTTGAGGAGGAGTGTTGGCGTGACTCTCCTAATTAAACAAAGAGATTTATTTCCTTGATTAATTTAGGGATTTACTTTCTTATTTTACATAATTGACAAATCATTGTATATTTAGGAGATATTATCCTATTTAATTACGGTATCTATTTCCTTATAAAGCACTTATATAAACTCCTATATAAACCTCCTTATGGAGAAAAATACAACTGAACATAAAGTATTCAAACTATATTCATATTTTAGCATGTTGTATCTGTTATGGTTTTAAGATCTAACATTAATCATGAAAGATACAAGATAACATGAACATAGGAACAATTTTTTTTTTTTTTTAAATTTTTTTATAGCAATGACAATTGAGATGTTTGCATTCCATAAATCATTTTGTCAACTGACTTTTCTTTGCATAGATATTTGTGTGTTGAAAATTTGACTATCTATCAACCAATGACGAACTTTCATACAAGTAATTTCACATTCCCTTATACTAGTCGAAAATTTGACTATCTATATCAACCAATGACTAACTTCTAGAAATACTTGAGCAACAATTTCTACCACTATATAGTTATTTATGTTGCAGGTAAAGTGAAGATACCAGTTTCACTTTGCTACTTCATCTCATTACCTCAATTTGTTTGACGACTTCTTTTTTTGACATTATCCTCAGTTTCCTATTTTAACTGAGGGAAAAAACAGAGAGCCAAAACAGGACACGTTGAAAAGTAGCTCACTTTTGCTGTATAAATAATCCGTTTTTGCAAGCACTGCAATGCAATGCACACACAAAAGCTAAGATGGGTTCCACAGAAGTAGCTACTAAGCCACATGCTGTTTGCATTCCATTTCCTGCTCAAAGTCATATAAAGGCAATGCTTAAATTTGGAAAGCTCCTCCACCACAGAGGTTTTCATATAACCTTTGTTAACACAGAGTTCAATCACAAGCGCTTTCTTAAATCTCTAGGACCCAATTCCCTTGATGGCTTGCCTGATTTTCAATTTGAAGCCATCCCGGATAGCCTTCCCGATTCAGATGAAGATGCCACACAAGATGTCACCTTGCTTTGTGAATCCATCAGAAAACAAAATTTCTTGGCTCCCTTTCTTGCCCTCCTTGCAAAACTCAACAATGATGCCATATCAACATCCAGCAATCCTCCTGTGACTTGCATAGTTTCAGATGGTTTCATGTCCACGTTCACAATCACAGCAGCTGAAGAAATCGGAGTCCCTATAGTGCTGTTCTACACTATAGCTGCCTGCAGCTTCATGGGATTTAAACAAATTCGTGCTTTGGTCGAAAAAGGACTTGCACCACTCAAAGGTGAAATATATAACCTTTTAATTGATGCAATTGTTGTTTAGCTTATGGTTAACTCTTAATTTCTTGTATCTAAACATGCAAATGAAGTGTTTCTTCAATTGAATTTCATTTGTACTATTGCAGATGAGAGCTGTTTCACAAATGGCTATCTGGATACCGTAATAGATTGGATCCCAGGAATGAGAGATATCCGTTTAAGGGATCTCCCGACCTTCTTTCGTACCACAAATCCGGATGACATCTTGTTTAACTTCATCATGGAAGAAACCGACAGAGCTCATGAAGCTTCAGCAATCATTATTCATACTTTTCATGCCTTGGAGCCAGATGTTTTGGATGCTCTCTCATTTATGCTTCCCCGTGTTTACTCCATTGGACCTCTTCAATTGCATCTCAATGAAATACCAGAACACCCTTTGAAAATGGTGGGATACAGTCTATGGAAAGAAGAAACTGAATGCCTCGAGTGGCTAAACACGAACACACCAAACTCAGTTGTCTATGTGAATTTCGGCAGTATAGCAGTCATGACATCAGAACAGCTTGTGGAGTTTGGGTGGGGACTTGCAAATAGCAAGCTTCCATTCTTTTGGGTAATTAGACCTGATCTTGTTATTGGAGAATCCGCTATTTTTCCGCCTGAGTTTGTGGCTGAAACTAAGGAACGAAGTCTAATAGCAGGGTGGTGCCCACAAGAGCAAGTCCTTAACCACCCATCAGTTGGAGGATTTTTAACGCACAGCGGTTGGAATTCAACGGTTGAGAGCCTTACCGCTGGAGTTCCTATGCTCTGTTGGCCATTCTTCGGAGACCAGCAAATGGACTGTCGCTATACTTGCAATGAATGGGGCATTGGCATGGAGATTAGTAATGATGTGAAGAGGGATGAGGTAGAGAAGCTTGTCAAAGAGTTAATGGAGGGTGAGAAGGGTAAGAAGATGAAAAATAAGGTCATGGAGTGGAAGAAACTTGCAGAAGAAGCTACTGGGCCACATGGTTCTTCATCCACAAACTTGGACAATTTAGTGAATCAAGTGCTATTAAGAAAAAGCTAAAGATTTTACCATAAGATGTTAATTATTGCTGTTGTCTCAATTAATTAACTAGATGTACTCAGGCCTGTAAAACCTGTGTGTTACTATTATATATTGTTTTTTTTTGGGCTTGTCCAATATAGATCCTTACATTTTCTATTTCCTAGACGTATACCCATAACTTTATAAATCTATATGTAAAACCCAATTTCAAATTTAAATGACCAGTAGGATATAAGAGGTCGTAGTATTTTTATGTTTTTACATCGTTGCCACTAAACTTCATATTTTATTTATAATTTATTTCAAGCATTTCATTAACTGTCATAATTGTAATTAATATACTCCCTATTAATAGCATATCAATCACCCCATTTCTTATAGTTGTCATTCCCTCTCACATCTCGCCCCCTAAAATTGCAAACAAAAAAATCTGTAAATTACATATCCAATAATGTACCTATGAAAATTACAATATAAATATATACATATAAAATATAGGTATCCAATAAATTACATATAAATTACATATCCAATAATGTACCTATGAAAAATAGGTACATTATTAGAGGAAAAAAATAGGTAAGTTATTTGGAGAGAGAAAATAGGTTCATTTAAAAAAATTACTTTTAATAAAACAAATAATAGGTACTTTCTTCAGAGAAAAAAGGCTATATTATTTATAGAAAAAAATAGGTACATTATTTAGATAAATAATATGTACTTTATTCGTAGTAGGTATATTATTCAAATGGTAGGTACATTGGATGACATATAATACCTAAATCCTAATTGTAAGTACATTAAAATTAATGTAGGTATTGGATGTCGTATAATGTAGGTATATTGGAATAGATAATTATGTACACTTTTCATACTAGGTAAATTGTATTTTTCATAAAACAAACAAGTAATAGATACATTATTTTTTCAACATAATTAGTATGTATAGTTTTATTCATAAACAATTATAAAGTGGATTATAGTCATGTATAATTCATAAAAAGAAAATAACATAAACATTTTATTAAACAAACCGACTACCCAAATTTGAATTTATTGTTATTTTTTTTTAAATGTTTCAAAATTAATTCCTACGTCTATTACAACTATTTGGAGATTTTTCCAAATTCAACATCTGTCATTATATACAATCCAATTAAAAACTGTTTCCATATTGATTCCTACATTAATATACAAAATGCAATAATAGCTTAGTTGGGGGTATTTTTGGAATCTGAAAAGTACAATAAATCAGATTTTATGCTTAATTAGGTAGCTTGCTGAGTTGAATCCTAATAATGGGTTTTTACTTATACAAATTGGGTATTATTTATAGGAACAAAAAGTGAAGGGTTTTAGGTACGGTAAATTGAATTTGAAGGGTGTAAGCCAAATTTACTATTTTTTTTTCCCCAGAAATACTATATGCTTCAGTGTTGACGGCTTACAACTCTAATTGCAAAGACAATTCAGATGGTAAATAAATATCTAAACAATAGAAAGAAACAATAGAAAGAATTTATGTATAAAAATTATGTCAGACCCAATTATTCAGTTAAAAATTAAGAAGAAGTATACTCCAAAAAGGCCCACTTATTCATTAATCATAGTATAAGTGAACTATTAAAAAGAAGCTTTCTGTTGACAAACACTTTTTCGCTTTACCAATTCTTTCTACATGTTTCAATGAAGGCTGAAGTCCGATTGTTTAACTTTGAATCTCTTTTAATTTTGAATTTCATGCTTAGTTTTTTGGGAAATTAGTCTAGACTTTATATTTTTAGTCAAGATTCACAATTTTGAAGAATATTTTGTGAGTATATGTGCAAGTAAATATGTATTATTATACTAGAATTGATGTACATACGTTCTTTTTATATGTTACAATCTTAATTTGAGTTCCTATTATAGTTTCTCAAAGTATTTAAAAACAGATAGTATGAATGCACATAGAAAGTCGAGGGCGCTCTGAAACCTTAAGAACGCTTTATTATTGTTTTTTTTTTTTGGGTCAAAAGTTAGAAGGGCCTTACTATTGATTTGGCTCCTAGGTGCAATTTTCACATGATATGACACAGAGTTAGCATATTATGGTTTACTAGTATTTAATGCAAACCTATATATGACTCCTTAATTTATATTAAGGATAAGTAAGGAGCTTGTAGCTCAAGTGGTTAAGAACATTCATCCTCGCATCTGAAATCCTAGGTTCAATTCCTCCCTCCCCTAATATCACTTGTATATATATATATATCACTAGATTCAAATTCAAGTATGAAGGAGGAAACTTATTATGTTTTCAATCCCCATACAATAGTCAGATAACGACACAAAATAGCTAAAATGTACCACACACAAAATAGCTAAAATGTACCGCACACTTAAGTCACCAACAAAAGCCCTTTTTGGTAGTCACCAAATGTCACCAAATAATGGTAACTATTGCCACTTTTTTGTGTGTGTAGTGGCATACCTAAAATAGCTAGCAAGCAAGTTGTACTCGGCCTTATCTTTCTACTTATATCCAAGTATTAATGCATCAAGATCCGCTTACTAGGGGAGGTTTTTGGATGGAGGGTCGTGTTGACAACTACAACGACATGGAGAAAATTAGGAGGATGCAACAACAACTTATGGAACACATCATATGCAACGAACTCAAACGCATATAGGTAAGAGTTCTACCGAGGAGGGATGCATGACTGAGTAGCTTGCATCGACACTCTAATCCATGGGAGTCTCAGTGAGGAGTACAAGGGAGATAGCCCTTTTCATTGTTGCACTCCACTATGTGAGTCAAGTGAAGAGGGGCACGGTGATTCTCATTGTGTCTTTGAAGGTACAATTGGATTTAGTAATTTTGGTTCATCTTGTTCTTCATCAAAGTTATTAAATTTAGATTTACCTTCAATATTTGATCGTTGTTTAGAAGACGATTGCCAAATTTGTTTTGAGGTTGAGAAAAATTCTGAAAAAAAGTATTTCGTAAGAGTAAACAATAAGTTGAATCTAGTGTAATCTTGAAGGGAGCATTTTGCTCACCACCCTAACTAGAGGTGTACACCACCACCTCCAAAGAGTGACACGTGTCCTATTATTAACCTTAGTTAACTTTTTGTAAATCTGAAAAATAAATAAACAAGGGCCCACAGCCTTCTTTTTCTTTAGCCTCCCGACCCATTCTCTCTTCCTCATTCTATATCTCTGATCCCAAACCATCCCTTCCACTCCATTGTCTCAGAACTACCTCATCCTCGTGAATCGCCTCCTTTAGCTTCTCTCTCGCTTCCTTCATCTTCATGCTCTTCAAAACTCCCTCACCATCAGTTTTTTTTTAATCTCTCACTGCTGCAGAAATTTGCAATTGAAAAAAAAACAAAACAGAAAAGGTGAAAGAGAGTAAATAGTTATTTATATTTTTGCAAATAGTGTAAGAGAGGGAGAGATAAGGAAGAGAGAATGGGTCTGAGAGGCTGAAAAAGAAAGGGAAAAGGAGGAAGGAATGGGAGAGAATATTTATTTATTTTTTTAGATTTCCACATAAAAGTTAACTATGATTAATAATAGGACACGTGTCATCCTTTGAAGATGGTGGTGAGGATACACCTTTAGTTAAGGGTGGTGAGCAAAAATGCTCCCAATCTTGAAGGCGCTGGACCCAGAGGAAGTCGGCATGCACTTTTAAAGCAATACCAGCAAGACACATTTGAAGGAAATATTGCCGAGAACTCCGTTAATCTTGTCAATTTAATGACATTTGGATTGACAATTCTTTGATAATTGGAATTGTTCCAAAAAGGTCAAATATTCTAAATATCTTTTTATTTGGTAAGGAAGGTTTCAATTAGGTGCTAACAGGTCCATAATTAATATGAATCAATTAAAGATTCTATTTCCTCAATCAAATGCTTGAATTCGAGGACGAATTCTTTCTAACCAAGAGAGTATGATGCAAGAGCATATGAATAATTACCATTTAATTAGCTATTTCATGAGATATTGTTATTTTCTTATTTAGGTGGTTTTAGGATATCTTTTATTATTTATGTATGATTTTATAATTAATTAGTTTACTTTTGGACCAAGTAGTCTTAGTGCCCAAGTCTTGTAAAGGCTATAGATAAGGCTAATGTAATAGTGGTAGGGGAATTTATGTTGATAATTATTGAAATAGTTTATTTGGTGCATGGATTTACTACGATATATGTGAGTTTGTACTAACCCTAGATTTCGATGCTCATGTGTGTTGTTGGTGACCTGTGTTCGGACCCCGATCCCCATCAATGATGCAGCTGTAACCCAAAATGACAGAAATGAAGAGGGCACGCTTTAATTTTGAAGGTAAATGAACCGAATTATTGTATAGCATCTTCCGTAGTCCTTACATCACCAAGAAATGGAAGTTGTCTCTTTGTCTTGATCAAATTGTTTCCTTGATGTTTTGATCAACTGATGTTTCTTTGCACGTATCCATGAGTGCATATATAAATTCAAAATATGGTCAAGGAATTATATTATTTTAAAAATTTATTTATTATTTTAAAAATTTATTCATATTTTGTAGACATTAGTGATGTAACAATTGATACTATATATATACATATATTAGGGTGGGCACGCAAAGGACCCACTAGTGTAGTGGTTTGGAGTATTTACTTCCTCAGGCAAGGTTCTAGGTTCAACTCCTAGCATCCGTATTGTGTGTGTGAGTTTAATATGTTATCGCCCCTTTCAATAGGAAAGGTCATTAAAAAAAAAAAAATAGAGGGTGGGCACAATTTATGAATCATGTGGCTAATATGAACATGATCATTTCATTAAACTTCAGTGAAGTTACTATTTAGATAAATCATGTAGCTAATATGAAGGTACATATAGTCTATATAATATTGCACCCTCACCACATATAGAACGACTCCCTACCTAGTATGCCACTTTATATGAAAAAATTCATATATGAAAATTATGTTAGGCCCAATTATTCGATTCAAAATTAAGAAAAGCTATGCTCCAAAAAGGCCAACTTATTCATTAAATTCATAATCTAAGCTAGTTAACCTAGTTGAACAAAATCAAGAAATAAAAAGCATCGAGCCCAATTTCACATTTTTGAACTATGACAAAGAAACTTTCTATTGACAAACACTTTTGCCAATTATTTCTACATGTTTCAATGAAGGTTGAAGTCCGAATTGTTTAATTAATAGGTATGGTGATTGATGATTTCTTTTAGTTTTGAATTTCATGCTTTGTTTTTTGGGAAATTATCCCTTTCTTGTTGTGTAAAAGGGTACACATATATTCTTTTTATATGCATACAGATAATATTTTCTCAAAGTATTTACAATAAAAACAAAGGCTTAATAATTAATTAATGAATGATATCTACCAGTCATCTGACCAAAGGCTTAATAATTATTAGAAGACAAGACATGAAATTAAAATATGAGGACAAAACAAACAACCTTAATTAAAGAAGATCTTGAGATCCAATATTACTAAAAAGAATAAATCTTTTGGCAAATTGAGTGAGTGGTAGTAAGTAGAACCAATAATCGAACCTTTTTTTTTTTGTTTGACCAATAATCGAAGCTTTAAGTGTTTACATAGAAAGAGTAAATCTGCCCGCTTGAAAAGGGGAGCATTTTCATGGGCAGGTGTCAATTTTTTAAAAGATAGTGAGGTACACATTGGATTAAAGTAGTGAACAAAAATGCTCCCGTTGAAAGGTAGCTAGCTAGCCCCAAGGGCGGTCCTACCCTAAGGACAGGGTAGGCAGCCGCCTACTCCATTTTTTGTCAAACCAAAAATTACCTAGTACACAATACAATTAAATTTCTTCTCCCTACTCAAACCCAACCCACCAGGGGCGGTCTTACCCTAAGAGCAGGGTAGGCAGCCGCCTACTCTATTTTTTGCCAAACCAAAAATTACCCAAATACCCAATACGATCAAATTTCTTCTGCCTACTCAAACCCAACCCACTCAAATTTTTCCCTTTAACAAAAACAATAGCCCAGCACACTTACTTTCTCCTTTAACAAACAATAAAAAGCAATATAAGCATGTGAAAGATGTGAAAGTTGTATGGAGATTTTTTTCAACGTTGACTAACATTGTAAATTTTGTTAGTGCTTCTGCTAGGTGCCGTAATGAGTTAAATTTAATTGAAAAACTGAACTCAAAGAGTTGTTGGATTCTGGGGAACTTGAGACAGGTAGAGGACTTAATCAAGGTCGTAGTTTGAAACGAGTTAGAGCCACTCGTTGGGGATCTCACTTTGCCTCTATTACAAGTTTGATGAGTTTATTTAAAGAGACTAAAATACTTCTCTAAGAAATCAGTGATTATGGAACTAACCAACAATTTCGTGGCGATGCATAGAGTAACTATATTGCTATGATGTCTTGAGTTTGTGTTTTCATTGCTTTTGATGGATAAAATTATGGGATTGACCAACTTTCTTTGTCAAGTGTTTCAAACAAAGACTCAAGATATTGTTAAGTGCTTTAAACTTTGTTGAAAACACAAAATCACAATTCCAAGATATGAGAGCACATGACTGGGATGATGTATTCATGAGTGTGGTATCATTTTGTGAACAACATGGTATTGATGTTCCTGATATGAGTTCTCATTATATGATGGGCACGCGTCTTTTTTGTCAACAAAAAGATTTTATTATAGTTGAACATTACTATCGCATTGATGTATTTAATGATGTGATAGATTGCATGTTGAGGGAGTTAAATGATAGATTTCCAAAGCAAATTGTTGAACTTCTTATTCTTAGCTCAGCATTTGATCCTCTTAATTCCTTCAAATCATTCAATATTGGGCATCTATGTAAACTTGCTGAGAAATTATATCCTGCTGATTTCAGTCCAAGTGACTTGAAAGCTTTAGAAATTGAGTTGAGGTATTTTCAAAATGATATGCATAGTCTTCCCTGTTTTAAGGACCTCACCACTCTTTCTCAGTTATGTTAACAGTTGGTGGAAACAACTTTGACAAAAAACTACCATTTGCTTTACAGTTGATTGATTGGTGTTAACTCTTCCTGTTTCTACAGCAACAACAGAACGAGCTTTCTCATGTATGAGAATTATTAAGAATTGACTTCGGAGCACCATAGCCGATGAATTCCATGCTTGATTGCATGATTCTCCACATTGAAAGAGAGTTTGCTAATAATATTGATAATAAAGAGATAATTGAGGAATTTAAGATTTCTAAGCCTCGTTGGGTAAAGTTTTAGATTTAAATAGTTTAGTTTTGGGTTGCATTGCATTTACTTTTTTTTTTTTTTTTTTTTTTTGTTAAGCTTTTATTTATATATAGATATGCATATTTGAGGGTAAGGCTCATTACGTCCCCCCTAACTAGGTATATTTTTTTTATTTTTATGAATAAAATTCAGTCGTACCGTCGAGTTTTTAAGGTAAATTTCGCCTACTTGTCTTTTGAATCTTGGATCCGCCACTAGCCCAATACACTTTGCCCTATAAATAATCTGCATTTGAGCAAGTCACACACATACATTATATAACAAAACCTAAGATATGGCTTCAACTGTAGTTGTTAATAAGCCTCACGTTGTTTGTCTTCCTTTTCCAGTTCAAAGCCATATAAAGGCAATGCTCAAATGAGCAAAACTCCTCCACCATAGAGACTTTCACACAACCTTTGTCAACACAGAGTTCAACCACAGGCGCTTTCTTAAATCTCTTGGACCTGATTCTCTTGATGGCTTGCCTGATTTTTGATTCGAAACCATTCCAGATGGCCTTCTCGAATCGATAAAGATGCCACAGACCCACTTTGCTTTGTGAGTTGTTTAGAAATTTCTTGGTCTTGGCTCCGTTTCTTGAGCTCCTCGTAAAACTCAATGAGACGGCAAGTAGTGTTTTTAAAGGCATGCTTTCAAGCGCGTCGGAGCGCTCTTTGGAGCGAGGCGGCGGAAAATGCCCGAGGCGATCGGTTGTTTCGCGAGTTGCACGTTTAGCGCTGGGAAGGCGTTAGGTAGCATTACAAGGCGCGCAAGATCTGGACACTCTGAAAAGGAAGAAATTTTCAACTTCTGCAAATTTGGTGCGGCTCTGCGAGAAAACTAAAATTCTTTTATAGGTTTTTTCTAACGAAACGACGTCGCTTTGATTGGAGTGTTTGGAAAAAAACCACGCAAAGTTTTTTTGTCCGCTTCCCTTTTTTTTCCCCTCACTTGTTGCTTCCCTTCATCCAATATTCCTGCCTTTTCTATTTCCAGCCGTTTTCTACTTACCTTTTTCTTTTCTTTCTAAATTAATTTATTAACACATGGAATTATATATATATATATATGTGTTATAAAACTAGAGGGAGAAAATGTAGAGAGAAGTAATATGCTAAAGATAAAGTTTCACCATATTTATTCTTCTCTTAATCTTTGGTAGAACCACCTATTTATAGGCTTACATGATAGGAGATTGAATACCATCATTTACAATATACTTATAGGTTACAAGCACTAATTACAAATACTTAGTGCATAGGTTACATAAAATCCAACGGTGGAATACTAAGAGGTATGGTGGTCATCCACCAACTCATGCATTTACAACACTCCCCTTTGGATGTCCACCATACAATGACATAGTTCCCTCATTAAAAACCTTGCTCCAGTGGGACAAAACCAAAGTGAAGGGAAAAAAAGTGTAACTTTCTTCTGGATCATTAATATGGTGTTGGATGCGCTTATGTTGCCTCGTTAAAACCTTGCTAGGAAAAACCCAGTGGGACAAAAACCTAGTTGAAGGGAAAAAGAGTACAACGCACATATGTCCTGTATGCAGAAGAATTGGGATGCTCCCCCTGATTAATATCTCCCCTTCTCTAATTTGAGCAATACAAGCAACATTGTCTTCATACATGATTGTCTATCATACTATTCGACCTGCTTTTCACTTTTCAAATGATTGAAATCTTTAGGAGCATCAACAAATAATTTAATAGTTAGAATATGTTACAACAATATCAAATTTGACATCAAAATACTCTAACTCTTAGTGTTAACTCTTAATTAAGAATATTGTGGTACTTTATATCCTTCAAGGGGTCACTTCATCCGATATATCTCAAATATTTCATGAGCTTTGAGGATTTCCTTATACCATATAGTCTTATTAAATATGCATTTAACACATGCTATAAGTTTCGCATTAAAATAACAACTGCACTTATAGAAATGTGGATGCATCTACGATGAGATGGGAGACTAAAAACATGTCTCTACGAGGAAATCTTATGTCATATTAGTGATCTTATTTCACTTCACAAACACCAATTCGTAACCTTCATACTTAACATTTGTAATTTGGTGTTTGAGCTATAGGTTCAATATCCCACACTTCATATTTAGTGATAAATGGAATTGCCTATTTCCATTTTGGCCAATCACTTAACTTGTCGACATTCATAAGGCGATTTAATATAATCATAGCCCTTGATGATTGTAGTAGCTTACTAATAAACCAAATGTATCATCAATTCGTGATCCCACAATTCTCATGTGCATGCGCATGCATAATTTGTAAGCATCTCATTGCTTTGGGGTACCAATGCCTCTTTAGGGGCTGATGTTGTCACTTATGGGATAAAGTATAAACATCTATTTTACGATGAATTAATTAGAATATGTGGATCATAACCTCATATAGAGCGTTATTTTTTATAGGGCTTGAATTTTTCAGATAATCTCCACTTCTAGGGAGTTAAGTTTTTAGAACCTATATTTTTGTCATGCTCATAGTCACTTATTGTGATGTTAATGGATTGTGATACATGAATATCAATCCATGCTTGCATATTCATAACTTTATATATGCATTATCTTGATGAGACAAAGCGGACTGATTCAACATTATTTCACGACGTTATTCAGGAACTGTCATTTCTCCCCTTAACGGCTGGAAAATTATCTCAAAATGTAGGAAAATAAACTCACCATCATTATCAATTCAAATTGACTGGATTGGATAATGTGGGAGTTGTGCTCGTAAGCGTCTTGACAAGAGACAAATATGTGACCATTTTAGTAGGCCCATTCAATAAAACTGGTGAAGTGATCCATAATTAAATGTTGTATAGGCGCTCACAAATATCCCCTTGAAATTATTTCAGGAAAGATGGCTTAAAGTCAATTTTTGACTGAGATGATCTTATGACAGCTTTTCTTTGTGAGCATTCTTTGTAATGATATTTGTTGGACAAGACAATATTTTGAGTCTTTAAACGATGTCCTTACAAATTTATAAAAATCTTATGTATCATTGTGGAACATGGATTGCCAAGATAGTCATGCCGCAACATAAAAGTTATCCGGTCAATGAACTTCTAGTTCATGATATCATAATCTTCAACTAATTTAATAGTTGTGTAATATTGGGGCCTCATGAACTTTTGGTTAATGACATCGTAAACTTCCTACCCAAAAAAGAAAGTAGGAAGTTTCTCCAATAGACGCCTCTGGCTGTCAACATTGGGGCGGTAATACAAAACATTACCATTGTAAAACGAAATTAACTAATAACCCAACATAAATAAAATAAAACAAAATGAGTAAAGTGGTATAAACGAGGAATAAAATAAATAAATTAAAGACTATGAAATTCCAAGATAATCCAATATTAATGTGGATTCAATATGTAGATAAAACTACAAGTTTAAGAATTGGATTTCCAACCAATTCAGGTTCATATGGGCACAAATAAGTAATGAACTTCAGGTTCATATATAGTATTAAGATCCATGAAAAACTATGAACTTTAGGTTCATATCAATATATATATTCGAAACTTCAGGTTCGAATACGTAGATCGAAATAAATTGAATTAATAGTTGTGCTTTGAACTTCATACTCAAATCGATGTATGTGCACTCAAAACTTCTAGTTCAGGTTCTTGACATATGTAGGTCTCATGGAATTCTGATTTTGATTAATACAAAATCGAGGAGTTTCATGTCCTTATGTGCTCTTTAAATTCATGGAACTTCAAGCCCTCAATTATTTGGAATCAAATAACTTTAGGTTCTGATTCAATCAAAAGAACTCTAGGTTCTGATTCAATCAAAAGAACTCTAGGTACTAATCTAGTTATATGATGAGGATCGAGGAACTTCGGGCCCTGATCTTTTGTATAATACAAACTCATCATAATAATTAAGATCATACTTAAAATTAAATAAATAGACAAATAAAAACAAAAACATGACATTATATTCATGTGTAATAAGAATAAGAATTTTTTTTTTCTTAAACAAGCATGATGAAATCTGATGGCGAGTACAAAAAACTCTATACCATGTGATGACTCTAGCTCATATAAGAAGAAAGAAAATTCAGAGAAAGAAAACATACCAAGAGCAATGTCGTGCTGATAACGTGTTATAAAACTAGAGGGAGAAAATGTAGAGAGAAGTGATATGCTAAAGATAAAGTTTCACCATATTTATTCTTCTCTTAATCTTGGTAGAACCACCTATTTATAGGCTTACAAGATAGGAGATTGAATACCATCATTTACAATATACTTATAGGTTACAAGCACTAATTACAAATACTTAGTGCATAGGTTACATAAAATCCAACGGTGGAATACTAAGAGGTATGGTGGTCATCCACCAACTCATTCATTTACAACAATATGTGTGTATATTGTATAGTACAACCCTAATTTCTATCCTTACCAAATATTTAATTATATTTAAAAGATTGTTATGGTTCAATAAAAATTAGTTGTGCAATTTAATTGTATTGTATTATTCAAAAAAAATTCTTATTAAAATAAATTAATGTTCAAAAGGCTTACGCCTCAACGCTTCAAGGCTTACGCCTCGTATAGTGCTATTAAAAACGCCTCGCCTTTGAAAACATTGACGGCAAGTAGTGTTCCTCCGGTGACTTGCATAGTTTCAGACGTTTCTTGTCCATGTTCACAATCACAGCAGCTGAAGAACTTGGAATCCCTATCACACTGTTTTACACTGTTGCTGCAAGCAGCTTCATGGGCTTTAAACAGTATCGCACTTTGATGGAAAAAGGACTTGTCCCACTCAATGGTGAATGAAACATCTATATAAATAGTATAGAGATTTTATGCAAATAAGATGCCAGCTGACTTGTGTTTTTATGCAAGAATAAAACCTAATCAATAGATCATAGTTTGCTAGACAGTTTGACACGAGAATTTGTTGTTAAAGTTGCAAATGAAATGTTTCATTGATTCATTAATTCGCTGTCAATGTAGATGTGTTTGAAAAACGGGTATTTGGACAAGGTCATAGATTGGATTCCAGGGATGAAAGATATTCGTCTAAGGGATCTTCCAACCTTCATCCAAACTACAAATCAGGATGAAATGTTGTTCAACTTCTGCATGGAAGCAACAGATGAAGTTGATAAAGCTTCAGCAGTTGTTTTTCTTACATTTGATGCTTTGGAAAAAGATGTTATGGATGCTCTCTCATCTATGCTGATTCCACCTCTTTATACCATTGGTCCTATCCAATTACTTCTCAATCAGATACCAGAAGATTCTTTGAGCCCTATCGGATACAGTTTATGGACAGAAGAAACTGAGTGCCGTCAATGGCTAAATTCCAAGGCCTCAAATTCAGTTGTTTATGTGAATTTTGGCAGTATAGCGGTCATGACACCGCAAAACCTTGTGGAGTTTGGCTGGGGACTTGCAAATAGCAAGTTTTACTTCTTTTGGGTAATTAGGCCCGATTTGGTTATTGGTGAATCTGCATATTTGCCACCTGAGTTCGTGGCGGAAACGAAGGAAAGAGGTCTAATAGCAAGTTGTTGCCCACAAGAAGAAGTCCTTAACCACCCATCAGTTGGAGGGTTTTTAACACACAGCGGTTGGAATTCAACCATGGAGAGTATGACTGCAGGAGTGCCAACGATCTGCTGGCCATTCTTTGCTGACCAGAGAACCAATTGTTATTATACTTGCAATGAATGGGGCAGTGGCATGGAGATTGATAACGATGTCAAGAGAGATGAAGTGGAGATGCTTGTTAGAGAGTTGATGGAGGGAAAGAAGGGTAAGAAAATGAAAAAGAAGGCTGAGTGGAAGAAACTAGCAGAAAATGCAACTGATCCACATGGCTCCTCATCCATTAACTTAGATAATTTAGTCGATCAAGTGCTGTTAAGAAAAAACTAGATGTTATCCATATCCACAGTCCCCTTCTATTGAGGGATCCCTCAAATAATTTTATTTGAGGGACGCCCTTTAGGGTACCCTACAATTTTTTTTCCAGTGATCCAAACCATCTATTTTTTAGGTCTTCATTCATAGATCATCCTTACAAAAAATTAGACAAATCGGACATTGTTTCGACATCCAATTGTGTCTTACAAAATCAATGAACATGGTGCTTCAAGAAAGTACTAAAATTTCAATAACTCAATTGAGTGGTCAAATGATATCGGATTCAAGTGATTTTTTGTAGAGATGATCTTTGAATGAGTATCTACAAAATAGATGGTTTGGATTAGTAAAATACAATCCATAGTGGCCCTACAAGAGGTGTCCCTCAGATAAGCTTATTTGAGGGATCCCTCAATGGAAGCTCTCTGTCCATATCCATATCTATATAAATAAAAAATCGCCACATTATTGATGGTATCTCTAGTATTACTCTATATTGCACCCTTATTCGTGTATGATGTCATGCGTAGCCTAATAATATGTTTTCTTTCACTATTAGAAAAGTCACTTATAAATCACACATTGCATGTGGCCAAAATTTATGTTGGCTACAAACAACCCGTGACCAAAGGATGTTGACATTTATTTTTGTCGTGGCCACGACAAAGAGTGTCCGCGTCCTATAAATAGTAGATCCCACCATGTCTTCCTACCCTTGCAAAAGTCTGCATTCACTAGTTAAAATATTAATTTTTTAAAAAATCCCCGTAATCGTTACCAAATGATGAAGATAGCTAGTGCTTTTTTGTTTGTTTTGTGAGCCACTACTTTAAAACCGTGGCCAACTAATACCTTTAAAATATATAATGTATCATTCGATATAATGGAATAAAATTCACATTTGAATTCATTATTTCGTTCCACCACCACAATACAATTTACATTATTTTACTTATTTAATATCTTTATAATTAGGACTTGTCCAATATAGATCCCTACATTTTCTATTTCCTAAACATATACCCATCACTCTATAAATCTATGTGTAAAACCCAATTTCAAATTTAAATGACTAGTAGGATATAAGAGGTCGTAGTATTTCTATGTTTTTACATCATTGCCACCATTGCCACCAAACTTCATATTTTATTTATAATTTATTTCAAGCATTTCATTAACTGCCATAATTGTAATTAATATACTCCCTATTAATAGCATATCAATCACCCCATTTCTTTTAGTTGTCATTCCCTCTCACATCTCGCCCCTTAAAATTACCACAAAAAAAAAAATCTGTAAATTACATATCCAATAATGTACCTATGGAAAATATAATATAAATATATACATATAAAATATAGGTATATTATTTACCAAAAAAAAAAAAAACAAAAGTCAGTTACTTTGTAATTGCGTATATTTTTCATAATTAAAAATTGGTACACAATAATTTATATAAAATATAGGTGCATTATTTACCCACAGGTAAATTATTTTACAATATACCTGTAAATGTGTATAGGCACATTATTTGGAATAGATAATTATGTACACTTTTCATACTAGGTAAATTATGTTTTTCATAAAACAAACAAGTAATAGGTTCATTATTTTTTCAACATAATTAGTATGTACAGTTTTATTCATAAACAATTATAAAGTGGATTATTAGTCATGTATAATTCATAAAAAGAAAATAACATAAACATTTTATTAAACAAATCGATTACCTAAATTTGAATTTATTGTTAAATTTTTTAAAAATGTTTCAAAATTAATTCCTACATCTATTACAACCATTTGGAGATCTTTCCAAATTCAACATCTGTCATTATATACAATTCAATTAAAAACTGTTTCCATATTGATTCCTACATTAATATATAAAATGCAATAATGGCTTAGTTTGAGGTATTTTTGGAATCTGAAAAGTACAATAAATCAGATTTTATGCTTAATTAGGTAACTTGCTGAGTTGGATCCTAGTCATGGGTTTTTACTTATACAAATTGGGTACTATTTATAGGAACAAAAAGCGAAGGGTTATGCAAACCATCTAGCTAGTTCTTTCTAGAAAGCAAGTTGGTGTCCACAAGAGCAAGTCCTTCAACCACCCTACAGTTGGAGGATTTTTAACACTCAATGGTTGGAATTCGACGATTGAGAGTGTGTCTGCAGGGGTGCCTATGTTGTGCTGGCCATTCTTTGCTGATCATCAAACAAACTGTCACTATACCTGCAAGGAATGGGGCATTGGGATGGAGATCAATAATGATGTCGAGAGAGAGACGATGTAGAGAAGCTTGTTAGAGAGTTAATGGAGAGAAGGGTAAGAAGATGAAGAACAAGGCCGTAGAGTGAAAAACACTGGCAGAAGAAGCCACTGGTCCACATGGTTCTTCATCCACAAACTTAGACAATTTAATGAATGAAATGCAATCAAGAAGAAGCTAGATGTTCTTTGCATCCACAAACTTAACAAGATCGTGCACTGCAAGCCTAGAAGTTCTTGGTTCAATGAACTGGCAACATGTTTACCATCTTCAGTTTTTGTTCAACTATAGAGAATATATTTCCTTGCATTAAACAAATTACACAAGGAAGTCTACTTAAGGTAGGAAATAATATAGACATAAATACAATCCGATTTACAGCAGGAAAATAATTGCTAGGAGGAGATTGTGAAGATGACTTCCATGTGTGCTAGTAAAGGAAAGTTGCTTTAACACCCACAAACCCTCCCAGCGTGGCCGAGCTGTAGGAAACTGGGAATCGTAACATGTAAATAGGTTGGACAAAGTGGTAGTCCAATTCAATGTGACATGTGCGAGCATGAAACTGGGTTGGCAGCCATGTAAGTGGTACTGAGATTGTCACAATAAAGTAGGACTGGAAGCCGAATACACACACCCAATTCATGAAGAAAGGAGTAGAGCCAAGTGGTTTCAACACAAGCATGAGAGAGGGCACGGTATTCCTATTATATACTAGAGCACGAGATAGTGGGTTGTTTCTTGGAACATCAGGAGATGAGGGTTGGTTCGAAGAGTAATCATATATATATATATATATAGTGGTTGACCAACGATAATCAGAGCACTCCACCCAATCCGCATTAGAGTAGGCGGAGAGACAAGTTGTGACAGTTTAGGGAGTGAAGGTGAGGCCGAGATCAATAGTGCCCTTGACTGAAGTATTCATTTGGTGGTAACAAGGTGAGAAGTACGAAGGGCACTCATGAACTGAGCAACTATGTTGACGACAAAAGATATGTTAGGGCGAGTAAGAGTGAGATACTATAAACTACCAACAAGCTCGCGACACTCGGTTGGGTAGGCGATAAGAGCAACATTAGAGATAAAGAGGAGAACCTTGGTAGCCAATGGGTAGATGCAGGTTTGGAGTTGAGAATATTTTCTTTCATATTTTCTTTATGCAAAAGATCATGTGCATATTTAAGTCGATTGAAGTGTAGAGTACCATCCTTATGAAGAACCTGTAAACTCAAAAAATAGTTGAGTGGACCAAGGTCTTTGATGTCAAAGTGGCCACCTAAAAGAGATAGGAATTGTTGGGGATGGGTGAAATCACTGCCAGTTACCATGATGTCATTGACATATAGAAGAAGAAAGATTGTATGGGAGGAATGTTGAAACATAAATAATGAAGCGTTAGCTTGGCTCCGTGAAAAACCCATAAGAGAGAAGGAAGGTACTGATGCAATGGAACCAAGCATGAGATGGACGAGTGGGATCAATGAAACCATGGGTTGAGCTATATAGACATATTCCTAAAGAAATCTGTGAAGAAATTCATTTTTGACATCAAGTTGACGAAGTGACCAACAACGAGCAACTACAAGATAGAGAATAGTGTGAATGATGGCAGGCTTAACAACAATACTGAAGGTTTCATCATAGTTTATGCTCGGATGTTGATGAAAACCCTTGGCAACCAGACAGGCTTTTTAGCATTCAATGGAGTCATTAGAGTGACGCTTAATCCAAAAAACCCACTTGCACTCAAGCAAGTTATGAGAAGGAAAGGAAGGAGCCAAAGACCATGTATTATTTTTGAGAAGTGCATTGACCTATTCAGTCATAGCGTTATGCCACTCAGGATGCTTAGTAGCTTATGAAAAATAAGTAATTCAAGGTATGATCAACAACAGTTAATAAGGCTCGAGGAATGGGGTATTTAACGTGCTGTAGGTATGAAGCTTGGTCTTTTGAATGCCATCTTGAAGGTGGGTGCACATGCAAGAAGCAGGGCATGAGCTGGTGGGTGCAAAGTCGCTAGAGTTAAGGGGTTCGGGCTGCTTTGTAGGAGGAGGAGCTAGCGAAGGGGGCCCAGTGGGGAACCAATGTGTATAGAGGAATTCAGTTCAGGCACAAGTAGAGGGAGTTGTATGCAAGGGCGTCGGGAATAGGTTTGGAGCAAGTGGGTTAGGCCGGAGCAAAATGAGCTTCGGAAGTAGACTGGGTGGTGCTGTTGGGCTTGGGTTGTGGCTAATGACTGTGGCAGTTAGAAAGGTGCACACCAAGGAGGTGTCATGAGTGATCGGGCCTAGATCAGGGCAGAAGTGATTGGTGCGAGCCCAGGTGCAAATGAGGGCATAATTGGGTGGAATTCAATATCCACATGCTCTAAAGAATATGATTCCTGTAAATGTTAAAATGGAAAATGTGTTTGGTTAAATAAAACATGATGGGACGTGTAAACACGACCCATGAAGGGATGTAAACAACGGTAATCTTTGTGATGAGAATTGTATCCAAAGAAAACACATTCAAGGGTGCGGTTGGTAAGTTTATTGGTAGTATAGGTTCCAAGATAAGGGAATCAAGAACACCCAAACACTCAGAGATGAGAGTATGAGGGAGGATGTTGGAAGAAACGAGCGTATAGAGTGTCTCATTGAAGATTGGAAGTAGGTATGAGGTTGATGAGATAAACAGTAGTAAGGGAAGCTTTGACCTAGAGATCGTGGGGAGTGTGGGAAGTGGGAAGAAGGGTGTGGATCATGATGGCAATGTGGCAGTGTTTACATTCAGCTATGCCATTTTATTGTGGGGTGTAAGGGCATGAGAAACTTTGGTGGATGCCTAATTGACTGCAAAGATCAGAGAAAACATTATTAACATAGTCAGTGTCATTGTCACATTGAAGGATTTGCACAATTTTGTGTAATTGATTTTTAACCATGGCAAGAAAGGTTTGAAAGTGAGGAAAGACCTCATTTTTATGATGCATAGGATAGATCCAGGAGTAACGAGAAAAGTCATCTATAAACAAGACATAATAACGTTAACCAGTGACTGAAATGACGGGGGACATCCATACATTAGAGTGAATTAAATAAAAAGGGAGATTGGGTAAAAGTTTTATTACTAGAAAAGGATAGTTTGGTGCATTTTCTAAGTGCACAATCCTTACAGAAAGCATGAGAAATTTTAAAGCCTAGAAATGGTGCTAAGTGAGAGAGCACAAGATGGGATAGATGGCCAAGGCAACGATGCCAAGCAGGAGAGTGCACGGTGGTAAGGGCATGGGGGACGATGGATGAGCGAGAGGATAGGGAAAGTGGATAAAGACCATCTTTAGAAGGGTCCCGAAAGAGTAACGAACCAGTATGTAAGTCATATATTTGATAAAAGTCAAGTGTAAAAACAAAGAAAACTAAATTATCACATGTAAAATGGGCAACAGAGAGAAGATTAGTACAAAGAGAGGGAAGACAAAAGACATTTTGAAGAGAAAAATTGTGAGAACCTAGAAGAAGAAGAAGAGGAAGAAAGCCAGTGTGAGAGATAGAGAGAGAATTGCCATTACCAAAAGTACATAATTATTACCCTTATATGGCTGTTGAGTTTGGAGATTAGAAGGGCTACTAGTCATGTAATGAGTGGCACCTGTGGCAGGGTACTATCAGTAGTATGTTGATTTGTATTGTAGGTGGTGCACCAAGCTGGTCCCAAGACATCAGAAGCTAAGTTGGACCATGCATAATGTTTGCTAGAATGACAGATTGGGCTCAAGGGGACTGAAAGGAAGGCCAGTTTCTTTGAGGTCTAGAACTTGGAGCAAAAAGAGGTCACAGTTGATTAGGCCCAAGGGGCTGCTGGGAGCCATTCACGGGTTACTCCAGGAAGGGGAAGAGTTACGCCAACCACCACGGCTATCATGCCGGTTACTGAATGAGTCCACTGTTAGAAATATGCCCTTAAAGCTAATTGCTTATGTAATAGTTAGAGTTAAGGATATCTTTAATAAAAGTCATATTATGTTATCAATGGGCAAGAAAGGTTGTTTTATACATTAAATCATCCTATATTATCTTTCAATATGTAGAACAACCATAGTTCAAGGAATACACAAGTTGATATGAGAGCTATGTAATGAGATTGCATACATGGAGACTTCTCATCATCCCTAAATCCTGAATATGTTCCTAGTCATAGGAATATTGATTGGGCGTCAATATTCCGCAAAGACCAGTACATACAGTATCATCTCTATGTGTAGGGAATGGAAATGTCTCAAGTCATTAAGTGTGGAGACACATTGATATGTGTGTAGGTGCTTGTAGAAGAACAAGTACATTGAACACGATCCAACACATGAGTTAGAGCATGGAAGTCTTTACTAACATGTCAAGCTGGAACTCATAAATTGCAATGGTGCAAACTAATCCTTAGACTCAGATTGATGTTTTGTGGCTATGTTAATCTTTGAGGGCACTATATGGTCATGCTGAATTAGGTATAGCTTAAAGGTGCTTATCAAGATTCTCAATAGAGTCATGGAAGCAAATAAATGTACAATAAGGAATCTCTACTCTCAGTAAAGGAGAGAGAATACTCCAAGATATGATTGGTCAAATCTCTGCACAGAGTAGTGGATAAGACTTGAAAGAAGAAGTATTCAAATCTTACCAGGATAATCATATAAAAGGAATGATTCACATTAGGATATTGACAATTGGATTCCATGATCTAATAATGTGAATAATGAGTATTAACACGATCATTCCAATTTGAATAGGTTCTTTCACAACATCTCATTTAGCTCGGATAACCTTGACTTGCTGCTAGGCAACAACCATGGTTTGTGGATGTCCAAAAAGGTTTCAATTAACCTTTATTAATAGGAAGAATTTAATTATGGAATTTAATTCGTATATCATCTCTGAGGAGTTGAGTCAATCCACTACCTTGCTAAAGGGAACCTACGGATCTACACACCTAAAGAATGTGATTAGAGGTACAAATGAGGAGACACAAGTCAATGGTTGATAATCAAATGTCAAAGTCAACGGTCAAAAGTCAACATATTGACTGGAGCAATTGAGAAAAGTCAAATAGTTCGACCGGATCAATTAAGTAAGACTATAATTATAATTTAATAGTTAAATTATAATTAAAAGATTAATTATGGAATTAATATTGACATATAGAAATATTGGATTGGGCTTTTAGATATGATTTAAAAGGAAAATGACAAAATAGCCCAAAAGGCTATTGGGCCCAAGGGATAAGTGGCATAAGATGACATGACCCATGGACCAAATGGAGCCCAAAATACCCACCCAAATTTTGGCAACTAAGGGGAAGCTCTCCCTTTGCCTTTTGTGTTGTCCTGTATAAGCTAAGTGTTGGAGAAAACCAAGCTAGTGTTTTTGGTTTCCAACTTTGGTTGATGAGTGATCATCTTTGTACCTCATCTTTCATAAACCAAAAATTGGTCCAATCAAGAAGTAGACTAGCATCCATACTTCTTGATTGCCTTCTCTTCATCGCTACGAGCATTTGGTGTGGTGAGGTAGATGACTCCAATTTTGAAGCCTTAAGGTGAAGGAGTCAAAGTCAAGAGAAAGAAAAGGCTTTTCCAACAAAGGTGATCATTCTTGAGAAATCAAGAAAATGTCATCAAGGGTAAATATCTATTCCCTTTTTTCTTTTCCTTTTTATGTTCAAAGAGACTAGGCTAAGATACTTGGTTTAAAATGAAAGAGGTTTAGCTCAACTAGTATAAACAAAATGAATCCGCCACTTAGAATGTTTTTGTTGTATAGGTTGTGGCTAAAGTTCATTTTCTAAGCATTAGATGCATGTTTCCTTCAGCCACCACCATCATGTGAATTGGAGGAAGTGTGGCTGGTGGTCTGAGGAGAAGATTGGGTGGCCATGAGTGCTGTGTTTTGATCAGAAGAGATACAAAGAGTATGTGCGTCGAAAGCTAAGAAATGAGAATGAAGATCAGCAAAGTCAAGAAGCATAGGAAAATTGAGAATTGCAGTTACGAGAATTTTGTAATCGAGTTCTAAACCCCGAGGCATAGCAATGACAATTTCTTTTGAGGAGACAGGTTCATTGGTGGCAACAAGTGAATCGGCAAGAGACTTGGCATGACGAAGGAGTTGAGAGCCTTTTTACATATCCATGAGTTGAAAATGAAGAGCAAATTCACTGGCCATACTGGGTTGAGAGAAGTGGCATTGAAGACACTCCCAAGGATCCCTGGTAGAGGTGCAGCCGACAATGAGAGAGAGAATGGACTCAGAGAGTGTACTGGTGATGTAGTTGACAATGAGTTGGTCTTGTTGGTACCACTGAGCATGGGCGGGATTGGTTTGGGTAAGAGTGGCAGTGGTGGTTGTGGGTGTTTCGGTAGTAGAAGTGGAGATTTGGGTAGAGGGTTGTTTATGAGTGCCATCGATAGGTCATGATCGACTAAGAAGGGTTTGAGTTGATAGAGCCAAATGAGGTAGTTGGAGTCAATAAGCGTGATAAATGAGAAGCATTGGGGCTAGGGAGGGAGATGGTGGAGTTAGATGAAGCCATGAGGTAGACCTAAAAGAGAAGGTTGGATGAAACTCTAGGTAAGGCTGATACCATGTAGAGAATAAATTTCCTTGTATTAAAAAAAATTACACAAAATCCCTATTTATACAAATACAAGAAGTCTATTTAAGATAAAATAATATAGACATGAATACAATCCGATTTACAACAAGAAAACTAATTGCAAATAGGAGATTTTGAAGTTGATTTTTGTGTGTGCTAGAAAAGGAAAGCTGCGTTAACATCAGCTATAAGTTTTAAATTTATCTTAGTGTCTGATATGGTTTTAAGATGTAATATTTATGACTGAAAGATACAAGATAATGTTGAATTTGAAGAATACCAACAAGAACAGAGGAACCAATTTGTCTTTGTCTTTGTCTTTGCACAGATATTTGTGGGCTGGAAAAGTTGACTATCTATCAATAAATGACTACCTTTTCGAAATACTTGGACCAACACGAGTGCATACATAAATTCAAAATGTGGTCACCGAAATGATATAGTATTTTAAAATTATATATATATATTTATTTATTGAAATGATAGTATTTTTCTTATTCTTATTCAAAGCAGAAGTAGAATGAGAATTGGAACTCTTTGTTGGAGGATTCCTAACGCACAGCGGTTGGAATTCAACGGTTGAGAGCCTTACTGCAGGAGTTCCTATGCTCTGTTGGCCATTCTTCGCAGAACAGCAAATGAACTGTCGCTATACTTGCAATGAATGGGGCATTGGCACGGAGATTAGTAATGATGTGAAGAGGGATGAGGTAGAGAAGCTTGTCAAAGAGTTAATGGAGGGAGAGAAGGGTAAGAAGATGAAAAATAAGGTCATGGAGTGGAAGAAACTTGCAGAAGAAGCTACTGGTCCACATGGTTCTTCATCCACAAACGTAGACAATTTAGTGAATCAAGTGCTATTGAGAAAAATTTAAAGATGGTTCCATAAGAATATTGATGTTATTAATTATCAATGTAGATGAGAGCTGTTTGAAAAACGGGTATTTGGACAAGGTCATAGATTGGATTCCAGGGATGAAAGATATTCGTCTAAGGGATCTTCCAACCTTCATCCAAACTACAAATCAGGATGACGTGTTGTTCAACTTCTGCATGGAAGCAACAGATAAAGTTGATAAAGCTTCAGCAGTTGTTTTTCTTACATTTGATGCTTTGGAAAAAGATGTTATGGATGCTCTCTCATCTATGCTGATTCCACCTCTTTATACCGTTGGTCCTATCCAATTACTTCTCAATCAGATACCAGAAGATTCTTTGAGCCCTATCGGATACAGTTTATGGAAAGAAGAAACTGAATGCCTTCAATGGCTAAATTCCAAGGCCCCAAATTCAGTTGTTTATGTGAATTTTGGCAGTATAGCGGTCATGACACCGCAACATCTTGTGGAGTTTGGCTGGGGACTTGCAAATAGCAAGTTTCACTTCTTTTGGGTAATTAGGCCCGATTTGGTTATTGGTGAATCTGCATATTTGCCACCTGAGTTTGTGGCGGAAACGAAGGAAAGAGGTCTAATAGCAAGTTGGTGCCCACAAGAAGAAGTCCTTAACCACCCATCAGTTGTGTTGAAGTATAAGTGATTTAGCTGATATTAGTTTGTAATTAGTTTAAATTTACAGTTTTAAATGTGAGCCCTTGGATCACAGTCCAAGTGGACAGCTAAGATGTATTAGAATAGAAAAATGGATGGCTAGATTTGGATGATGTAATTTGGGAATATCCTGTTCCCAACTGTTATGAGTGCACAGTGAGTGCGTGAGAAAAGTAACAGAATTCATTTTTTGCTCCTTCCTCAAGCTCTCTCTCTCTCTCTCTCCAAAATCTAACAAGTTGGAGGGTTTTTAACACACAGCGGTTGGAATTCAACCATGGAGAGTGTGACTGCAGGAGTGCCTATGCTCTGCTGGCCATTTTTTGCTGGCCTGCAAACCAATTGTTATTATACTTGCAATGAATGGAGCAGTGGCATGCAGATTGATAACGATGTCAAGAGAGATGGAGTGGAGATGCTTGTTAGAGAGTTGATGGAGGGAGAGAAGGGTAAGAAAATGAAAAAGAAGGCTAAGGAGTGGAAGAAACTAGCAGAAACTGCAACTGATCCACATGGCTCCTCATCCATAAACTTAGATAATGTAGTCGATCGAGTGCTGTTAAGAAAAGACTAGATGCTATGCATAAAAAATAAAAAATGGCCACACATTATTGTTGGTGTCTCTAGCATAACTCTGTATATATATTACGCTTATGTTTTTTCTTCAGGTGTGATATCGATGTTGAGTTGTGAAGATACATTTCAACTAGGAAAATAAAATAAAATTTGTTTTCTATTTAGTGCCCGTTTGACATTGCTTATTTGGGGTTATAATAAGTGATTATTTTGAAAATTTTGAAAACCCAGCGAGTTTGGTAAGAGATACGAAAAGCACTTATTATGAATAATTGATATGGGCACTACTACATTTTAGTCTTTGCGCGACGAAGGATATTCGTCGCGCAGAAATGATTTTAGTCGCACATCATTATGCGCGACAGAAGTTTCGTCGCGCATCGTCCGTCACGCAAAGTTCGTGAAGAAAGGATTTGCGCGACGAAAAATGTCATTCGTCGCGCAGTTTGCGCTCACGATATAACAACTTCGTTTCAAAAACATTTCGGACGACATCATTGTCCGTCGCACAAATATTTGCGCGACGAAATAGTGGTCGTCGCAAACTGCGTGACGGAAATTTCCGTCGCGCGAGCTATATTAACTCGGGCGCGACGAAATCTTATTCGTTGCGCATACATATTTTAGCGAAATTCTGCGTCGCGCAAGATTAAAATATATTTGTCGATTTGTTATTTAAATATTTTTGCGCGACGATTTACGTTTCGTCGCGCAAAAAGCAATAATTATTATTAAAAAAAATTTATTATTTGATTTTTAATTTTGTAAAAAAATAAATTTGGTTTTTTTAATTAAAATGAAATTACAATAAAAAAAATTAATCATAAAGAAAACATCTATTATATAAAATAAAATAAATGTATACAAATTGTAAAAGTAATTATAAAAATAAAAAACTAATCAAACAATGTTCCAAAATCTACTTGGTCATCCGCCACATGCGGCTCGGAGGTATGGGTGTCTGCAGGGGCCGTGGTGTGCTGGGGATGCTCGGGGTGGACGGGCTCGGAGTCGACGCACCAAAAGTCGGGATTGGAATGCGGACGCGCAGGGACTGCAGAATCACCGACATCGACCCTCAAGCTCGGCAACCGCGATGTCAAAAGCCACCGACATTGCTTGCTCGCGACGAAGACCGCGGTCGAGGTTCCCTCTGTCGGGCATTCCCCATCCCCCTACAATACGTTCCCGGCCTCCTCCCGAGAGTCTGATCCAACGTCTGCGTCAAAATCTGAAATCCAGCATCATGCGGAGGATCCACAGACTCGATCGGAGTCTCGGGAGGAAGTTGGGAGGCGGACTCTTGAAGAACCAACTGGCTCCTCTCCACCATCGTCTGCTTTAACATTACATAAAATATAAATTCAAAATGCATATAAATTGAAAGTGTAACATAAGAATTAAAAATACATAATACTTACATGAAGGGACTCGCCAACTCATTCCCAGGTCGAACATAAACGTCACCAAAGACGTCGATCTCTGGGAATTTCGACCCCCCCTAATTGAACAAGAGAAGAAAAATATTAGTATGAACAAAAGAAATTAATAATAATGACGTATTAAAAATTAAATATAAATTATATTATTCTTACCCGACGCCGTGCATCCATCCTATATGAGAAGGGCCTGGAGCCGGAATGGTGAAGAAGAGTCTTCTTCTTCCTATTGCCCTTATTCACTTGGGCTTTATTCTGTTATACAAAAAATAAAACATAATAATTGAACTATAAATAAATTAAATAATAATGAGATATAAAAAATAAAATAAACATTAAACAAATATTATTAAAAGAATACCACATAATCGGGCGCCTGAAAATGAGCGCAGAGCCACGCCTAACTATCCTCCCGCCCCTCAAGCTCCTTCGGGCAACCCTCCTGAAGAGCGACTTCCGGATCATCAAACGCGCTGGAAATGGTGGTGCAAGTCGCTCTTCCACCGCTTGTACCTCTCACGAAGAGTTCTTGACGTACGCCAAAGTCTCCTCGTTGATGTCCTCTAAGTCGTAGTTCGTCTGCAATAAATTGATTACATACATTAAGTAATAGAAATATATAAAGTTTGAAAGAAAAATAATTAAAAGATAGGAAAAATACCGACAACTGGCCGCGAACTTGCATCTTGATCTCGTCAGGTATGACCTTCCAAGACTTCCATTGCATCGGGCAATGGGTCCGAACGACGTGCCCAATGCGTGGGCCAAGGAGCTATGCAAATCCGCCGTCGGTGCAGCCCGATGGCGCTCGTCATATCCGATGTCGATACGATCGTTGGTCACCGGGTGACTTCGCCGTCTTCAGCTGCCGACACGGCCCTCGGGTGTTCCTCTTGGCTGCAAAGGAATATGACAATATTGTTACATATACAATCAAATTGAACCATAAAATTCCCAATTAAAAAAATGTTTTAAAAAAATGAAAGGGGAAGGGTATTACTGTAGGTGCCCCGAGGCACCAGTACAATCGATGGATGTGGTGTCGGTGGTGGTAGCGGGCCGGTGTCGCCGCCTAGCGCTAAGAGGCTGCACCACCGAAGAAGATGATGATGCAGCCGCCGGATCCCCAGGACCAGCTAGCACGTGGTCCCGCTCCATCGCTTTGGAGCGATGGCGGTGACACGGCCGAGCTCCGAACTCGGTGTAGCCGTCACCGCCCTACGACGCTAATCAAGTCTGACATCTGCACAATTTCATTAATCCAATGTAGCACATACAATGTCAGTAAAGAATTGAACTAACTAATTAAAATCATAGTTTGACCTAGGGTTTGCGATTTCGGAGTATCCGGGACTCCGATCCACAATCCGTCGATTCCTAAACGATCCTATAAATACATGGTACAACATACGTGAGTTTCAGCTCGATCCAACGGTCCGAACATATCAAACCCTAAAATCGCACAATAGGTTCGAACCGTTCGAGACTCAAACGATAACCAAATTCCAATCCGAGCACACCTACGCGCTCGTGACAACGAAATGTTTGCACTGGGACAAAATGCCCTATGGCACAAGATACACGCGCCACCACACGCGGGCAGTGCGGGTGCCCTAAGCGATAACAATCACCGGGAAATCCTAAAAATTAAGGGCCAAGGTTCCTACCCTAGGTTGAAAACATCAATTGGAGGCACTTTTGTTCTCGGACCTACCAAAAACGGACCGAAGTGGCCGGAATTTAAATTTCAAAACCGGCCGAAACCTAGGGTTTCAAATTGACTACCCTATGCACACAATGAATCAAATCCTACACAACCATCAGCTAGAGCATTAAAAATGGCCCAGAAAGCGTACCTCAATTGCGGTTTGGTGCCCGAGGAGAGAGAACAACGGCGGCGGAGATTCGGCCTAAACGGAGCAATTCACGGCGGGATGGACGGGCACGGCGGAGAAGCTCCTGGTTCGACGGTGGCGACGGCGGGTCTGATTTGGGGCGGATTATGGGAGGTTTTAGGGTTAGGTTTCAGAAATTGGGGACGAAGGAGAAGATCGCGATTTTCAGAATACTTATTTGACTTTGCGCGACGAATAACGATATCCGTCGCGCAAACTTCATTAAAATAACCTTTGCGCGACGCAAACATAAAACTTTCGTCGCGCAATATATTAAAAATTTGACCTTTGCGCGACAAAAAAAATTTATTTCGTCGCGCAAAGTTGTGAACAGATTTACCTTGCGCGACGACAAACCTATCGTACGTGCATACTTGTCCACCGCCCAAAATTTTGGGATTTGATTTTGCGGGAAAAATCAATGCAATGAGATTGCGCGACGAACATACGTCCATTCGTCGCGCAATCTCATTGCATTGATTTTAATTGCGGAAGCGGAGAGGAGGGGGAAATTTTTCAATGAGATTGCGCGACGAATGGGCGTGTATTCGTCGCATAAGCTGGCTTTTGATAAAAAATTTCACTAAGTCTTTGGAGCGAAGAGGGAGGGAAATTTTTCAATGAGATTGCGCGACGAATGGAAGTGTGTTCGTCACAAGCGGGTTTTGATAAAAAATTTCACTAAGTCTTTGGAGCGGAGAGGGAGGGAAATTTTTCAAAGAGATTGCGCGACGAATGGGCGTGTGTTCGCCGCGCAAAACGGCTTTGATAAAAAATTTCACTAAGTGCTGGAGCGGAGAGGGAGGGAAATTTTTCAATGAGATTGCGCGACGAATGGAAGTGTGTTCGTCGCGCATAAGCGGGTTTTGATAAAAAAATTCACTAAGTCTTTGGAGCGGAGATGGGAGAAATTTTTCAATGAGATTGCGCGACGAATGGGCGTGTGTTAAATCGCGCGCAAACTGGTTTTTAGAGCGAATTATTAATGATTTTGCGCGACGAATGGAATTTGTTTGTCGCATATGGTTTGCGCGACGCGTAAGTGTCTCTTCGTCGCGCAAAACCGTACCCTAGTACCCTAAACCCTAAAACCTGTACCCTAAGCCCTAAACCCGAACTCCTGAACTAGTTTCAATGATCTAACCGGCAATCTTCTTTTTTCATAGTTCAAGATCGTATACGTCAAAAATCATAATGAATGAACATTGAGATTGAGTAACGGACAAAACGCTTTGACGGTTGTAAACAAATTGTCCCGATTCAACGGTGATTTTAGCTCCGATCTTGAAAATTTTTACAGCTGCGGTTCTTGACCCTATATGAATACAGAGATGTAAGTCGATCTTCAATTTCAGATATTTACAGATACAAGACATCACATAATCGTATGTTTGGTGAAGGAATGTATAAAGAAATTATTCAGTTTTTATGAATATTGTGTTTTTATGCAATACGCATTCTAGGAAACTAGTTTGTAATCTAGCCGTCAAATATGTTTGTTTATACTTGAGATCTTATCGTCAAAAATGAGAAAAAAAACATTGAGCTCAAGTAATGGGACAAAACGTTTGACGGTTATAAGCGAAAAGTCATGATTTAACGGTTATTTTGACTCTGATTTTGATGATTTTTTACAGCTATACTGTTTAACCCTATGTGAATACAGTGAACTACTTCGATCGTCAATTTCAACTATATACGTGTGTATAATTCAGAAATATATATATATGTATATGTTTGCGCGACGGGGCCTATTGTTCGTCGCGCTAAAGATAGTTGCGTGACGATATTATTTGTCGCGCAAATTATAGAGCATGCACGACGTGTACGTTATCCGTCGCGCAAAAATTGCGCGACAATTATTCCTTCGTCGCGCAAGATTATTTGCATTCACATATTATTAATCTGAAGTATTATACATTACATATAATTACTTGTATGAAAGTATGATTTATTATATTTTCTTTCGATTTCAGAATGGAAGGATTGTTGATAATCTTATGTTCTTTGTATTCATTTTTTCGGTTATATGGTTTTCATTTTTTAAAAGTTTTTTGTGAAAATAAATTTAAACTTTATGATACAAATTAGTTGGCTATATTTATTTACCAATGGTTTATAACTACAATTATTTTAATAATGTTTCACTTGGTATCATATATAATGTTTGGATATAACAAGTACATATATGAAAACATTTGCATTACACAAAATATGTCCACTAACATAATAAAATTACAATAAATATTAATCATTCATCATCTGAACTATAATAACTTTCGTTATCGTTGCTATCATCACTTTCGGTCTCCCAATCCTCTTCCTTCTCCTCCTCCTCCGCCTCCTCTATAACTACATCATCGTCATTTCTCGGGCCAACTGCAACATCATATCGCGGAAGATCACCGAGGTCAATTGTAATTGACTGAATCGGTATTTCGATTGAAGACACTCCTTGTATTTGAAATGGCTCTTGTATAACATTAGTATCTCGAAGTGTTTCCGCATCATTTTCCATTGAAGATTCTAACCGTTGGTCAGCTACATTGTTGACGTTGTTGTCGATTGGGTCTAGTTCTCGTATAGCATACACGCCTCGTGATCCATCTTTTGAACAACGTTCCAACCGCTTCCGGCTTTAGGGTCATCTAGATACACAATTTGTGTTGCCATGTTTGCCAAAATATAAGGGTCGTCATCATACCAAGTTCTGTTCATGTTCACGATAGTAAGCCATGATCGATTTTAACACTTCCCGGCCTATTTGGGTTGGTGTCAAACCATCGACACTTAAACATGATCACTTGGTATCGATCTTTGTAAAGCAATTGCACGACAGTTGTGAGTTTACCATAGAAATCAATGTCCGTACTTTCACCTCCACCTGGGACATGGACACCGCTGTTTTGCGTACATAACTTGTCATCTCGTGCTTCGGCCAAAATTTGACACCGTTGACATTACAACCCGAGAACAATTCAGCGCGAATCGGGCCAAACGCCAAGTTATATAACTCATCACTGTAAGTTGGGGAATTCGATGATTTCAACTTATTCACCTAATATTATACAAAACCATTCATATGTTAGTCTGACAAAATCTATTAACAAAATTTATATTTCTCAAATAACAAACACTGATAACTTACAGAATCCAAAAACCATTGTGGAAACAATTCACGGTGTTTCTGGGCAACCAAATGTGATGGATGTTCTCGCTTCATCATCTCTTCATGCTCATATAAGTATCCCATGATCTCATCACAATTGTTCAGTACGAACCAATGCGCTACCTCCATGTCATTTCTAGAAAACGACTCTCCGCGTCCAGGATCTCCAAGGGTCGTGCGCTTTGGGCAAAAACAGAAAGTTTTTCATTTCTCATACCTCCATCATGATTGCGCTGAGGACGATTGAAAACCGTCTCCACATCTTTTAAATACATTCCGCAGAAAGTAAGCGACTCATATTGAACCCAAGCCTCTACGATTGATCCTTCGGGCTATTGCGTACTTTTTTCAGCTCTCCAAGAAGCTCGCCAAAATAAATCGATATGATTGAAATTAGCAAGCATGTGATAATGATGCATACACAAATGATAATGATTATATACCTTTCTATTGGATACATCGCGATAGTTGACAGGACCAGCAAGTAATGCCTCTTCTGCAAGTGAACCATCACGTGCATCATACTTGTGAAGAAAGTGGAGGAAATATCATCTCAAACTTGCATAGGACTTGGACAATGTCATGGCGCAACTGAAACATGTCCGTTTTTCGCAAAGTTTTCGCCGTCAGTTGGGAAAAAAATCTGACAACAAAATGATTGGCTTCACTACATCTTCCGGCAATAGGTGTCGAATACCAACAGGAAGTAGGCGTTGCATAAACACATGGCAGTCATGGCTTTTAAGTCCAGTAAATTTACCCCCGTCACACATTCACACAACGTGCGATATTAGAAGCATACCCATCGAAACTTTACTGACGATACAAACTTTAGAAACTCTTTCTTGTCATTCGGTTTCATAGAAAAGAATGCAAGATCCCTTCTAGCTTTATCATTGTCCCTATTCATCCATAAACCCCTTCGTATGCCCATTCTTTCCAAATCAAGACGAGCTTTGATCGTGTCCTTTGTCTTCCCCTCGATATCTAGAATCGTGCCCACCAATGTGTTGAATACATTTTTCTCAACATGCATCACATCTAGATTGTGCCTCAATTTTAGTTTCGACCAATATGGGAGCTCAAAAACATAGGTTTGTGCGCCCAGTTCATATGTGTAGAAGGTCCGATACGACTAACTGTTTTCCCGAAGGGAGCAAAATCAACAGTTAAGCTGGTCCAATATCTCATCACCGGACCATTCTCTGGTCTAAGGCGACGCTCGTGTTCCGTCGAACTCTTTATCTTTTTCCCTCCACTCATGGTCCCATGGCAACCATCTCCGATGACCAAGGTAACAAACTTTTCCAGATGCCAACCAGGTTACATCTTCCTTGCATACAGGACATGCCATATAACCTTTTGTGCTCCACCCGAAACCATTGCATATGTCGGAAATCGATCCACATCCACATAATCGCTGCCCGCAAAGTGAACATCTTCCCAGTTGATTTATCGTACGTGCGAACACCGTTTGTCCACAAATCCTTCACTCATCAACCAGGGCCTTAAGTAAACATCGATTGACCTCCCGGATCCTCGTTATCAAAACAGTCATCATCATGTATTCTTTTTCATGCATTTCCAAGGCGGCAAATTATATGGGAATACGAAAATCGGCCAAGTGTTGTGGTGTTGGTTTAGAACCCCATACGGATTGAATCCGTCAGTGGCAAGTCCCAATCTAACATTTCGGGATCAGCAGCAAACTCGGGAACGTTCGATCGAACTCTTTCCATGCCTCCCCATCTGCAGGATGCCGCATCACATCATCGTCTACCCGTTTTTCCTGATGCCATCTCATGTCTGTGGCGGTATGCGTCGACATATACAATCGCTGCAACCTAGGTTTCAGGGGCAAATAACGCATGACTTTTTGTGGGATCTTAGTCGTCCTATTCTGAGATGTCATCTTGAACCTCGACTCATTGCATATAGGACATGTATCCAACGATTCATGCTCTTTGTAGAATAACATGCAATTGTTTTTGCAAGCATGGATTTTTTCATAACCCAATCCAAGACCATTCAACACCTTCTGCGCCTGTTTATGATCTTTCGGCAAACAATTGTCCGTCGGAAGCATTCTCTTGAAAACCCCCAAAAAGTAATCGAAACACAGGTTCGACATACGATACTTTATTTTCCGTGCATTAGCTCCACAATGGCCGTGAGAACGGAAAAGCTCTCGCACCCCGGGTATAACTCTTGGTTGGCATTTTTTAACAATTTCTCATATTGTTCAAACTCCGCACTGTCTATTGGTGTAGGCACATCATCTTGCTCTTCTTGATTCATGTTGGTCGATGCAAATGGAAAAACATCCTGTATAATATCCATGACTACATCATTACCATCCACAATAGGTTGAACATTGCCTACTCTTGTGGCATTTGAAGACGAAGCATGCTCTAATTGTTCCCCGTGAAGGTTCCAAATGCTATATGTCTCAATCATTCCATTCCTTACTAAATGAAATCCAACATTTTCAATTGTCTCCCATAACGTGTTGTTGCACCTCCTACAAGGACAACGGATTCTAGTTGCACCCGGGTTGTGTCTACGTGCAAACTCAATAAAATCCTCGATTCCATCCAAGTATTCGTCTGCGCATCTGCTCGGGTTTTGTATCCACCTTCTCCCATAATTCCTGAAACCGAATCACAACACAACAATCACAACAACTTCATACGAAGTTATAATGTCACCTTATGCCTCCGGTAAGGGTCCTATCCCATTCGGGAATGCATACTCCTGCCACGTAACCTACGACTACATGAGATTAGATTTCGACGTGGATGAATTTCGTGACAAAGATTCGCCATAGCTTGAGGTGGCCATAGGTATAAATACCTATGTACCACCCGAAGAACGCATCGAGATGACAACGAAATATCCACAATCGAAACCTAATCTGTAGCCATAGATTACGTGACAACACTATGCATTACCAAACTGTCCAAATAATGGGACAATTCAAGAATTAATTGGACCGCAGTCATGCATTACGCATCCATGCACGAAATCCAACTAATCTCGAACGGGAAACTAAGTGTTACTAAACATAAAAATAAAAGCACGAAGTTAATTTCAATTAACTTCGTACATCACAACAGATTGTACTACGTTACGCACAACATAATATAAATATAACTTCACAAGAACATTTTAAACATATATAAAACAAATAAAATACCTTCTCAATCGTTCTCCACCAATCGCTAATTCGAATATCCCTAACGAAAACAAATAAAAAACCTTAGTACGAACTTAAATTAATACTTTTAAACTAATGACGAAAAATACTTACCCAATCAATGTATTGAAATCCCAGCAGCAGAGAGGTTGAGAGAGAGGCAGAGGCAGAATGCTTTGTTTTGCATTCGCCTCTGCAATGGCGAATTCTAATATGAAGAAGAAGGACTTTGCGCGACGAACATACTTATTCGTCGCGCAAACTCCCCGTCAAATTATTCGTCGCGCAAACACATTTTTCGTCGCGCAAACACCGCCGACATCTAACTTTTGCACGACTGGTACTTTCCGTCGCGAAAACTTTCGTCGCGCAACATTGTCGCGCAAAAACAAAATTCCGTCGCGCAAAACAAGATATTCGCGCAGAACGTTGAACTTTACGCGACGAAAAATAATTACGTCGCGCAAAAAAATATCCCACCTAGGTCATTTTGGCGCCAAAAATAAAATATCTCTTGTTCTCTTACGCGACGAAACGTCTTTCCGTCGCGCTAAATCGAGGATCTGTCCTATTTGCGCGACGGAGTATGTGTTCGTCGCGCATTGTTCCCTTCAGCGACGATATTTCGTCGCACAACTGCGCGCTAAAAAATTCCCCGCTTTTTAACTCTGCTTATGCTGAAAATTTGTTTTGTCGCGATATACATTTTGGCGCGAAAAAGTTTGGTGGTGCAAATTTTAGTGGATTGAGCGACGAATATATAGTTTCGTCGCGCAAGTATTGTTTGCGCGACGAGTTTTTCTTCGTCGCGCAATATTTCGTCGCGCAAATAGTGAAACGTAGTAGTGGGGAGAAAGCAATTAGGGAAAACAGCTAATCAGTTTTGGACAGGCGATGAACTTTAATGAAAATTTCAAAATTCCTAAAATAACCCCATCTATATCACGCTCACGTCTCTTTTCTCCTCGTTTCAATCTTCTCCTTCCCATCGCTCTCTTTCACGTTCATCAGTCTAAAGCTCCCTCTTCTCCTTCTCTTCCAGTTGTTCTTCAATTTTTCTTGTTGAATCAATTGAAGCACTCTAAAAGCCAAAAGGCTCAGGTAAGAGACATACTAGGTTTATTTTTCTTTTCAATTTCATTCTTCTCAATTAGGTTTAGGGAAGCTCACTCATAACGGTACAATTTACAAATCAAACTAGTATGATAGCAGCGACCAGTTAGATTTTTATTATCCTTCTTCCTATAAGCCCTAGAAATACTGATGTCATTGTCACTCATTCCCTGGAGAAACCCCAAACGCATACCTTGCGATCTTCCCTGAGATTAGTAATTCAGCAATTATAACAAGAAGATAGAATGCTTGGAAAGGCGTGAGACAAACTAAGCTCTAATGATCTCCATGGGCTCAAAAATCAACCCGATCTAATGCATCTTCGTGGTTTAATGAATATGGCGCTTTGCTTGAAAAAAGACTTGCACACTGTAGTTCAAATATTCTTTATAAAAAAATAAAATAAAAATTATATATATTTGCAGAAAGCTTCTATTGAAGGATCCCTTAAATAATTATTTGAGGGACACTCTTGTAGGACCCAATCCGCATTATATTTCACTAATCTAAACCGTTTACTTTGTAAATTTATATATCAATGCCCTCTTTATCAATCTCAAATAAATTCATTTTAGGAATCCTTCAATTGAAACTCAGTATGATATCATGTTAATGTAATTACTTAAATCATGTTAGTCAGTGATCGATCTTTTTCCAGTTTCTTTCAACCTTATATTATTTGTTGCTAGATCGACAAGTTGTTTTTACCTCAAGATGTACACCACATATAAGTTGGTCCAAAGAGTTGAGTAGCAATCCACACAATAAAGTGGTACCAAAATTAATGGATACACATGCTAAGTTCAGTAGTCTTTTGAAACCTACAAATACTTGGCTGAATGTTTGGTTTGGAACTGCAAAGTTATGCAATAATTTACCTACTTTTGGTCATGCGGTTGAAGACTAGAAGCTTACATAGCAATACTTATTGGTTGGCTGATTATTTTGTCGGTGAAATTTCACTCAAGACCATAAACTTAAATTTCGATATTATCGCCGATATTTCGGCGATAATATCGTTTTTTTTTTGGGTCCCGATATTTTCAGGACATTCCATTTATATTTTGTCAATTTATCGATAATATCGCAGAAACATCGGGACCGATATTTTCGTTCAAATTCAATATGAAATGGTCAATATATCGCGATATTATCGATAATATTGATAATATCGCAATATGAAACCCAAAAAGACAGAAAAATGTTGAAAAGCCTCACCTTGCGCGCAGAGAGATTCGAACCCCTCCCTTTCTCATCAAAGCCAGCTTCTTCTCCAACTCAATTTGAGTTTGTGTATATACCATCAACTTGTAATATTTATAAGGTCTTTAAAAATTGTCTGCAAGCTAATATTATCTAAGATAAATTTCCATATTAAAAAAATTCTCTAAGAATAAATTTAAGCATATATTTAATGTTATTTATTATTTTATAATGGAGTAGTATTTTGTTGTTATTATATATTATGGAGTTTTATTATTATTCACTTTGAGTTTTAATATTGTTCATTATATGTGATAGTTTGAATTTTAATAGGAATTCTTTCTATGTGGTACTAAGTTACGCATACATTTTATCTTTGTTTTTTTGGTTAAGCTCATATATTTTATCATATGTATCAAGTGTAATATATTGAAGTACATTAGTGTGTTTAATTTTCTTTCATTAATTACTACATATTTTCTAAAGTCACAGTGTTTGTCAGGTCGCTACATAATCAACTTAAATCACTCAAACCAACCATGCCATGCATTTCCTTCCAATTTTTTGTCATCAAATAATAAACAATTGACTAAGTAAACATCCTCTAAAGTTTCAATAAAAATTTCCAAGTTTTTCTCATAATTTCCGTGATTTTTATTCAATTTTTATCGATATTGATATTTTCTCGATATTTCCATCGATATATCCGTGTTTTTGGACCACCGATATTTCCGAAACTCCCGATATTTTAGACCTTGCTCAAGACTGAACTTTTCGAAATTCCAGTAGAACAAAACAAGTCTAAAGTAACTTAAAGAAATTTCTTCAAAATCTTGTCAGTTAACATTTTCCAAAAAGTTTACTAATTATACATATAACCGATTTTCTTCTGTATCTTTTTCCTTTATAGCAAACGAAGACAATTTGAACTAGGGCCCCTTGAAGCATTGAGAACAAAAACATACTCATACCAAATTGTTAATTAGTTAATTACAAATCATGTTCAAAGATACCGGTAATTTATTATAGGAATGCTTTTGATTTTTATGATAATACAAACTAGGGTTAATCATTTTATTAGTCCTTGAACTTAGACCCAATTTGCATTTGAGTCTCTCAATTTCTAAAATCGTTCCCGTGGTCCTTTAACTTCACTTTCGTTAGCACAAATGATCTTACCGTCAATTTTGTTAACTCTTTCTGTTAAATGCAGGGGCAAAATGATATTTTTATATTAAAACCAAAAAAATAAATAACTAATCATATCTTTAAAATAACAATAAAATCTAATCTAATAAAAAACCAACCAAAAAAAAAAAAAAATCAAGTTTGGTGAGAGTAGAAATCGGGATAGAGGGGGAGAGAGAAAGTTTAATTTTAATTTTTTATTCATATTTTAATCAATTTAATACAAAAATACCATTTTGCCCCTGCATTTAACAGAAAAGTTAACAAAATTAAAGGCAGAACCATTTGTCCTAACGAAAATGAAGTTAAAAACCTCGGGAACGATTTGAAAATTAAGGAACTCAAATGCAAATCGGGTCTAAGTTCAAGGACTAATAAAACGATTAACCCATACAAACTAATATGTAGGTTTAGTATTTACTCCAGGCATGGATATATTACCACTTATATGTACAATGAATATATTAATTTTTAATAGCCTAATCATTTTATAGATTATAAGTGAAGCATGCGTTTCAAGTATATAGCACCATATGTAATTAATTATAGGACTTTTCACAACTAAGCCCATAAATGGGAGTTCAGATCTTCTGTTCCCATTTTCTTTGTCCCCCCTCTGTCTCCTATTTAGAATTTTGACACCTATTTAACACCACTTAACCTAGTCTTAATAGTGTGAACCTTACCAACAAAAAAAATAAATAAATAAACCCATACTACAAACTCTCCTCTGCCACGTCCCTTCAACTTCACCACTTTTTGTTTTCATCTTCACTGCTGATGATTATTGACCTTCGACCGTTTCCACTCAAGGAAGGATCCATGATTTTAAAATGGGGTGGACAAAATTTAGGTACTAAGCAAATAGAAAACTCAATAATACCATGTGATTTCATTGATAACCAAAAAAAAAAAAAAAGAAAAAAAAAAAAAACCAGCAAGAACAATAAAATCAATTACAAATCCTATTTGATAATTCATAACTCATAAGCTAAAACTGATGCCCCAATTGCAAATCCTAATTGATAATTCGTAAGTGTCAATTGCAAATCCTAATTGACACTTCATAAACTCTAAAAAAAATCTCAAATTAAAGCATCAAGAAATTGAGAGAAGCTTACATGATGAATATAGGAACTTGGTTCACTTGAGTTAAGTCTTGAAGGACTGTTTTTTTTTTTTTTTTTTTCTCTACATGCAAGGGTAGGGGTGGTGCTTCTTTCTTCTTTTTTTTTTTTTTTTTGTTTTTTTCTACGTGCTGTGTGTGAGTTATTTTTTCTCTTTTCTTTTGTTGTGTTATGTGTGAGTTCCTCTCCTCTCCCCTCCCCCTCTCTTTTTCTTTCCTTCTCCCTCTCTCTCTTCCCGAGAACTAAATGAGGTTAGGTTATTTAAATTGGGTGAGCTATGATTTTATTTTTTTGGTTGGAAAAAAGAAGCCACCTGGGCAATAGCCCAGGTTTGCCAAACTAAAGGTCCGTCCTTGGGTGAGCTATGATTTTATTTTTTTGGCCGGAAAAAAGCTGGAAAAAAGAAGCCACCAGCCCATGTTTGCCAAACTAAAAGTACGTCCCTGGGTGTGCTATGATTTTATTTTTTTGGCTGGAAAAAAGAAGCCACCTGGCTATAGTCCAGTTTGCCAAACTAAAGGTCGGTCCTGTTTCCACTTCAACCTAGATTACAATCAAACTATTTTATGACTAAAACACTTCAAATTAATGATAATTTTATTAAACTAAAACACAGTTCTATTAGACTACTTATGGAGAAGAACTTAAGTGCAACGGGATAACATTATTTTGTTATCCCTGTTTCATAAAAGCCTTTCTCCTACTTATGACTATGGTTGCAGCTAGCAATATTCTTAAAAATAAAAAATAAAAAATAAAAAATAAAAAAAAGTAGCTATTCTGACGGACATTACCTCACTTTTGCTGTATAAATAATCTGAATTTGCAACTGCAATGCACACACAAAAGCTAAGATGGATTCCACAGAAGTAGCTACCAAGCCACATGCTGTTTGCATTCCAGCTCCTTTTCCAAGTCATATAAAGGCAATGCTTAAATTTGCACAGCTCCTCCACCACAGAGGTTTTCATATAACCTTTGTTAACACAGAATTCAATCACAAGCGCTTTCTTAAATCTGTAGGACCCCAATTCCCTTGATGGCTTGCCTGATTTTCAATTCAAAGCCATCCCGGATAGCCTTCCGGATTCAGATGAAGATGCCACACAAGATGTCATCTTGCTTTCTGAATCCATCAGAAAACAAAATTTCTTGGCTCCCTTTCATACCCTCCTTGCAAAACTCAACAATGATGCCATAGAAACATCCAGCAATCCTCCAGTGTGACTTGCATAGTTTCAGATGGTTTCTTGTCCACGTTCACAATCATAGCTGCTGAAGAAATTGGAGCCCCTATAGTGCTATTCTACACTATAGCTGCCTGCAGCTTCATGGGATTTAAACAACTTCGCGCCGTGGTCGAAAAAGGACTTGCTCCACTCAAAGGTGAAATATGTAACTATTAATTAAAGCAATTGTTGTTTCTAAACATGCAAATGAAATGTTTCTTCAATTGAATTTCATTTGTCTATTGCAGATGAGAGCTGTTTCACAAATGGCTATCTGGACACCGTAATAGATTGGATCCCAGGAATGAGAGATATCCGTTTGAGGGATCTCTCGTCCTTCTTGCGAACCACAAATTCGGATGATATCACGTCTAACTTCATCACTGAAGGAACCGATAGAGCTCATGAAGCTTCAGCAGTTGTTCTTCATACTTTTGATGCCTTGGAGCCAGACGTTTTGGACGCTCTCTCATCTATGCTTCCCCATGTGTACACCGTTGGCCCTCTTCAATTGCATCTCAATCAGATACCAGAACACCCTTTGAAAATGGGATACAGTCTATGGAAAGAAGAAACTGTATGCCTCGAGTGGCTAAACACCAAGGCACCAAACTCAGTTGTCTATGTGAATTTCGGCAGTATAGTAGTCGTGACACCAGAAAAGCTTGTGGAGTTTGGGTGGGGACTTGCAAATAGCAAGCTTCCATTCTTTTGGGTAATTAGACCTGATCTAGTTATTGGAGAATCTGCTATTTTGCCGCCAGAATTTGTGGCTGAAACTAAGGGAAGAAGTCTAATAGCAGGGTGGTGCCCACAAGAGCAAGTCCTTAACCACCCATCAGTTGGAGGATTTTTAACGCACAGCCGTTGGAATTCAACAGTTGAGAGCATTACTGCAGGAGTTCCTATGCTCTGTTGGCCATTCTTCGGAGACCAGCAAATGGACTGTCGCTATACTTGCAATGAATGGGGCATTGGCATGGAGATTAGTAATGATGTGAAGAGGGATGAGGTAGAGAACACTACTACAAAAAAGGAAAACCACGACGGGTATTCACCGTCGTGTATTCTGTTTTCAAATCGTCGTGGAATCCACCGACATCTTTTCCATAACAAAACCACGACGGTGAATAACCGTCGTTGTTAAACCAAAAAACGTCATCAAAAAATAAAAACCGACGTCTTTGTGCTGCAAAAAGACATAAAAAACAGTCGAGGATGAGAATAGACGACCAACTCCAACAAAAAAAACGTCGTTAAAAAGGAAACAGATGACAAATATAAATACGACGTCTTTACAATCATAATAGACGACGTTATTGACACCTACTACGTCACAACATTTCCCACAACCGTCGTAAAATAAATTTTCCACTTCGATTTTTTATGAATTATGACGTGGAAATAGATGTCAGGTTCATTAATTACGACGTATGTATTTACTTAGACGACGTTGAAATGAATAAACAACGTCGGTTCCAAATAAATGAGAGCCGTATTACAGAATTTATACGTCATATTTTGAAAATAAACGACGTGGAAAAAATGATGGGGTCATTAATTACGACACAGTAATTTATAAGGACGACGTTGTCGTTATATACAACGTCGGTACCATGAAAAAGACCGTCGTGTTTAATAATTTATACGTCTTCATTAAAAAAATTAACGTCGTCTAATTCATCTTAACGTCGACGAATTTAATGGACTTCAAATACCGTCGTGAATTCATCCTTTTCCACTTCGTTTATTAAAGAACTTACGACGTGGTAAATTCATGACGACGTCGTCTTTTGTAACGTTCAGGTTAAAATTCTCATCTTTTAGACGTCGGTATTATGGGATTGGAGTCGTGTTATTTTGAATTACATGGCGGTTCTTTATGCTTGTCCGACGTGTTATCCTGGATTACTGTTTCACAATAGCGTCGTGGTTCTTCATTGTTACTTTGCTTTAAGACGCGGTAAATATATTGCGGTCGTTGAATGCTCCAAAACGTCGTTATTTATTAGAACAGACGTCGTTTTATTACATTTTTATCAAAACCGTCGTGTTTTGTAATCTGGAACCAGTAATTTTTGTTCTGATTGTTTTGTGGCCAAAACCTGTATAATGAAAGTGAAGAAATCACATTACAATATATTACAAAATTAATGTCATACACTGCCAATTAAAAGCATCATTCAACTCATATATCTTCACACCCATCTCGAATATTTTGACTCCCTAACTCAACCACCACTTCATCAAATGTGTCAACATTTGGCATCCCCTAGTAAATGGCTCACACTCAATTCTCACATCACCTAAGACATCATCACCAATAACATCATTATATTCTCTATTAGGCATTGATAACACTACCGACCAACCACGATGCATCGGGTCGTCAACAAAAAATACTTGTTTGACTTGAGAAGCCAAAACAAATTGGTCATTCCTATGTCCAATTTTACTCAAATCTACAAGGGTAAATCCAAGTTCGTCCACTACAAGACCAGAAGTATTATCAATCCAATCACACCTAAAGACTGGGATTGTAAACTTTTGGTAGTCAAGGTCCCAAATTTCTTGAATGACACCATAGAAACCCATATTTGAGAGAATTGGGTTTTTATCCTTGGCACTAGCAACTTGCATAGTATGTGCAAGTAAATAAACTCCACTATTTTGAGTTGTCCGCACATCATCTTGTGCCTTGATGTTGAATTTAATACCTTTAATGAGATAGCTCCTATATAATGGCACTGCCATGTTTGGACCAGCTGCTAGCCACCTTAAATTTTCTGATACGCCATGATTGTCTTCCTCATTAAGTTCACTTTGAACCTGCAAATTAATCATATAACTTCATTCAATCTAACATAGAAAGAAGAAAATTAAAAGTCCAATATGTTATTCAATAACATATACCTTGAAGCGTAGCCATTGAATGAAAGTGCTATTGTGCTTATCCTGCAGCCACTTTGTTCTCTTTCTAAATTTTGGATAAGTGGTCTGGATGTGAATCATATGTTGCCTACATGACACACAAAATTCAAGTATTACGGTCCCAAACATATAAGATAAACATAAGAAATAATTTAAAATGGAAACTTAAAGAATAAAACTCATACGTACTCGATATAAGGTAGGACTTCCTCCGTATTCTCCAAGACATATAGATGTGCTTGGTTCAACAGTCCCGATCAACTACGCTCACTGTGCAACCCGATAATGGCTTTGAAACTCCCATCTTTTGGCTTGAAGGCACTCCAACTGTACTAACATCGGATAAATGCTCAAGATAAAACTCTACACTTCTTGACTATATACCGCTCGAATGCAACCTTCGGACGAGTACGATTACGAACATACCCCTTTAGCACTTTCATATATCTTTCAAGGGTACATCCATCTAAAATATCGCCCACAGCAAACTTCTCGACAAGATGTACTACTAGATGAACCATGATATCAAAGAATGAAGGGGGAAAGTACTTCTCAAGCAAACACAAAGTAACTACTACATCTTCTTCCAACTTATCTAGCTTGAAACATCAACAGTCTTTGCACATATAGCATTGAAGAAGAAGCACAAGCGAGTTATTGCATACCTTGCAGGCTTCTCCAAAACAGTAACGAATTGCCACAGGGAGCAATTGTTGCATTAAGGTATGACAATCATGTGATTTAAGGCCAAGAAGTCTTGAATCTTGTAAAGATACAAGATTTTTTATATTTGAAGAATAACCTTCAGGGACCTTCATACCATAGAAAGAATTGCAAACCTCTCTCTTCTCTGCTCTTGACAAATTCCAAGGCCCGGGAGGCAAACGAGTACGTCTTTCTCCATACTCGGGTTGCAAATCAGTTTTGACCCCATGTTCAATAAATCTAATCGAGCAGCAATCCCATCTTTATTTTTTCCAGGGATCTCCAAAGCAATGTACCAATGATACTATCGCAAACATTCTTCTCAATGTGCATAACATCTAGGACATGCCTCACAGGAAGGTATTTCCAATACTCGAGATCAAAGAATATTGATTTCTTCTTCCAACAAACTCACTGTCACCATCTTCAACCATATGCACACTTCTTCTCGGTTAATGGCTCAGGAGGCGTGCCATATTCAGTTTCCCATTAAAAGCTGCACGTTGCCTCCTATATGGATGATTGATCGGTAACCATTTTCTATGCCCAATGTAACAAATTTTGTGGCCATTTTTCAACCTGTGACTAGGTGTATCATCGCGCATATTGGACAAGCTTTATATCCTTTAACAACACAACGGATAAGTTTCCATAGGCGGGAAATCATTAATTGTCCACATTAATGCAGCTCTGAGTGTAAAGTATTCTCCATTATGTGCATCATACACTCCTCCAATCCCATCCCACAAAGATTTTAAATCATCAATCAAAGGCTCCAAGTAGACGTCTATATCATTTCCGGGCTGTTTAGGACCGGAAATCAATAAGGTCAACATCATGAACTTTCGTTTCATGCACTGAGCCATGGAGGGAGATTATATGTAACTAAGATAAGCGGCCAGCAACTATATCTGCTACTTAGAGAACTGTGGGGATTGAATCCATCGATGACAGAGCCAATCTCAAGTTTCTCGGCTCATTACCAAACTCGGGCCATTTATCATCAAGAAGTTTCAAGACGGGAATCCGCTGGATGAGACATATAACCGTCAATTGATTTTCTAGCAAAGCATGCCAAGTCAAACTCTTAGCAGTCTCATGTGATCGAAACATCCTTTTAAACCTTGGAATTGGAGGAAAATACCACACCACCTTCTGATAGGCTTTTTAGTACTTGCGTAAACAGGGTTAAAACTCCTACAAAACTTGCAAGAATGACAAGGTTATCGTAGTATAAATGATTCTCGCAAGGTCGTTCTCCGCAGGGATTATTAAATAACTCGTATCAACCAAATTCTAATTAATTGTTGCAAAAGAGAAAGTTGAGATGTTTGATTTGAAGACCTTAAATTAAAAGGAATTTAACTAATAAAAATAAGGCAATATGCAAAATTAAAGCTAAGAGCAAGAGAAACAGTTGTGTTTTTAGAAATCAAATTAAGAAAGCACTAGGATCCGCCGTCACCTTAACAATTCTATATAGTTCCCCCAATTACTTATGACCTATACATGCATATTTCGAAGGTTAGGTATTCCTAATATATGCCTACTTGGACCCCAACATAGAGCGTATATCACACATGCAATCCGTCTGTGGTATTCAGATCAAATCTAAACATACATGACTCATTAAGTTCTATGAAACCTTTTGAAAAACCATGCAACCCTTAAGACATGGTATTCATCCTAAGTGAACTTGCACATATTAATCACAAGAAGCCTTCAATTTCAGGGACCGACCTCCGACCAAAACTGCATCAAATTACTTTTCTAAACATCCTAATGGTGATCAAGCATCAAGACACTTAGATAGTTTAACCCAGTGATGAATAATTCGAAAACCTGCATGCATATAATCAAAAGCAAATTGGACAGAAACTACATATTCTTGCTAAGGCTCGTGGCCTCACCCTAGCAAAAGAGAGTTAGTTACGCATGTTCACAATTGAAATCCAAGAAAATATCATTAAGAAGAATAAGAATGAAAACACCTGAAAGTCGCGAAAATCCAAAACCCTAGCAATTGCTCCAAAGCCAAAAGAAATAAAAAGGAGTCCCTAAATTGCTGTGAAAAGGAGCTTAAATACCTCCTAAAACCTAGCTGCCCCATCCCCACAAGGAAACTAGGTTAAAATAAGATAATACTAGGATATAAAATCCAAATTGGATTAGGAGAATCTGCCCAAATCTGCCCAGCCACGTTTTGGTCTCAAATCTCCTCCAAATCTGGCCCAAGATAGCTCGTTTTAAAGATAAAAACGTTCTGAACACTTCTCCAGAAGGCCACGAACCCATCTGAGGTCATCTTGGGCTCCAAAACACAATAAAAGCCCAAATCGTCATTATTCCAGCACGCGCACTGCTCCTTTATTTTATCGCCAGAAAATAACCGCTTGGTAGAAAAGTCTTAAATTTTGATACGATCAAGCCAAGTGACTCACGAACGTCCTCCAACTGGAATTACTCCAAAATTCGTCCATTTGATTATGTTTTGCTCCAGAGGGAGTCGAAAGTCCTATAATAGAAATATAATTCAAAGTATCAAAATTCTTCCAAAATATTAACCAAACTATATTAAAAATGGGGTTAAATATATAATATAAAATATGCGCATCACCTTCGCTGGCACACCCTCTTTCAAGATTGAATCTTTGCCTTCCTTCCACCTTGAGATACCACAATTAGGACAATGAGTTAAATCCTCATACTCCTTCCTATACAAGATGCAATCATTGGGGCATGCGTGCATTTTCTCATAACTCAGCCCCAATGCACACAAAGTCTTTTTTGCCTCATACATAGAGGCCGGTATTGTATTTCCTTCTAGGAAGCAAATCGCCTTGAAGTATCAATAATTCTGTAAAACAGCCATCACTCATCCCATATTTTGCCTTCAAATTATACAACTTCACTAATGCCGATAACTTCGTGTACTTTCTACAACCAGGGTACAATGGTTGATCTCCATCCCCAATCACATTGGCAAACTCATAAGGATCAGATCCAAAATCACCAAAATCATTATCATCCATCTCTATTTCTTCAGACACAAAACTGTACCTACTATGGTCATCATCTTCTTCAACATTTCTACTAGCATTAGTAGTTGCTTCCCAAGGTTCTCCGTGAAATGTCCAATTCTTATAGCTTTGGTCAACTCCATTAAAGTATAAGTGATCCCTTATAATTCCAACCCCAAACAATTTCAAATTAACACATTTAACACATGGACAAGCGGATACGTGTGGTAGTTAGAAGATTTTCTACAGAAAAGTTCAAAATGCTTCCACCCTAACTCATATGCCTTGATCTTCTATCCGAGTGCATCCATGACTTATCCATCTCGACACTATACCCTATTATATATAATAAAGTGAAAAGGAAAGCAATGACCATCACTATAGCAGATTATACAACATAGACGACGGTTTTAAACAAAAACAGACGTATTTGACATTATAGACGACGGATTTTACGTCGTCTAATTATAACTACGACGGTAGTTACATAACACCGTCGTGTATAGAATAACAACGACGGTTTAAAGTAAAACCGTGCGTTGTATCACTAAAACGCGTCGTTAAGCAGTTTATTTTCAAGATCCGAAAACCCTATTAACAACACAACATAGACATGAAACCAAGCAAGAAACTAACATATACGTGAAACCAACATATACTAAGCATGAAAACAATAAATCCATTCCCAATTCAACATAACAGAGAGTGATTAAAAGATCCGACAAAATGAAATCCATTCCCAATTCAACATAACAGAGAGTGATCAAGAAAACATTAAACAGAAAATCCATGAACCCTTTAACAACATTATTAACAGATCGCAAAATATATACCTAAAACCCTTTAACAAAACAACGTAATATATCATTCAATGAATTTAGAAGGGGAAGAGAGGTTTGTACTTACAGGTTGGCGAGCTCACAGATTATGACCAAATTGGATTTGACACAGCCTGGCCCAACTTTGAATTAGAGATGAAGTGAGAGAGCGAAATGTTATGTTGCGCGAAATCTAACAATTTTAGGGTTCAGGGTTAGAAGTATAAAAATAAGAGCCAAATCTGAAAATTTTAGGTCCCGCGAATATTTTAAGAAACCGCGCTTTTTAAAACATCGACCGAAAAAACACGCGTCGTTAAAATTTAACATTAAACATGACGCTAATTACATTAAGGACGTCGTGGTAAAATATGTACCACGCAAAATCAAAAGAGGCGTTAAAACTATGAAAAACCACGGCGGGGTTAATTAACTACCGACGTTGTAAACAATAATAAACGACTCACGTGTAAACAACACGTCGTTTAAAAGAGAAACGACGTCGGATTTTTCACCATACGACGTAAACTCCATATTCCACGACTCAATCACCGTCGTTAAAAGTAATACCCTAAACTTTAAAACCCTAAATTATATATTTGTAAAATTTAATTTTATAAAATTGTTTATGGTTTTACATCCTAAGAAATAACAAACATAAACCCTAAACCCCAAAATTATACTTTAACCATAAACCCTAATAAATAACAACCCTAATCCCCAAACCCTAGACCCTAAACCATCAAACTATGTAAGTGATGCTATGACTCATCAAAACAATTTTATTTAGGTTGGACATTTTAATCTTTTATTACACAAACTGCATTTTTTTGGGTTTTAGGGGGAAGAAAATATATCAATGACTTCATAGGAGTTGAAGTTGAATTTTTTGAATTTATTTTAAATTTATTTTTAAAATTTTGAATTAAAAATAATAAAATATTCTTATGTCAACAACAAACCACGGCGAGGTTAATTAACTACCGACGTTGTAAACAATAACAAACGACTCACGTGTAAACAAAACGTCGTTTAAAAGAGAAACGACGTCGGATTTTTCGCCATACGACGTAAACTCCATATTCCACGACTCAATCACCGTCGTTAAAAGTAATACCCTAAACTTTAAAACCCTAAATTATATATTTGTAAAATTTAATTTTATAAAATTGTTTATGGTTTTACATCCTAAGAAATAACAAACATAAACCCTAAACCCCAAAAATTATACTTTAACCATAAACCTAATAAATAACAACCTAATCCCCAAACCCTAGACCCTAAACCATCAAACTATGTAAGTGATGCTATGACTCATCAAAACAATTTTATTTAGGTTGGACATTTTAATCTTTTATTACACAAACTGCATTTTTTTGGGTTTTAGGGGAAGAAAATATATCAATGACTTCATAGGAGTTGAAGTTGAATTTTTTGAATTTATTTTAAATTTATTTTTAAAATTTTGAATTAAAAATAATAAAATATTCTTATGTCAACAACAAACCACGGCGAGGTTAATTAACTACCGACGTTGTAAACAATAACAAACGACTCACGTGTAAACAAAACGTCGTTTAAAAGAGAAACGACGTCGGATTTTTCGCCATACGACGTAAACTCCATATTCCACGACTCAATCACCGTCGTTAAAAGTAATACCTAAACTTTAAAACCCTAAATTATATATTTGTAAAATTTAATTTTATAAAATTGTTTATGGTTTTACATCCTAAGAAATAACAAACATAAACCCTAAACCCCAAAAATTATACTTTAACCATAAACCCTAATAAATAACAACCCTAATCCCCAAACCCTAGACCCTAAACCATCAAACTATGTAAGTGATGCTATGACTCATCAAAACAATTTTATTTAGGTTGGACATTTTAATCTTTTATTACACAAACTGCATTTTTTTGGGTTTTAGGGGGAAGAAAATATATCAATGACTTCATAGGAGTTGAAGTTGAATTTTTTGAATTTATTTTAAATTTATTTTTAAAATTTTGAATTAAAAATAATAAAATATTCTTATGTCAACAACAAACCACGACGTTGTAAATAATAATAAACGACTCACATGTAAAAAGGACGTCGTTGAAAAGAGAAACCATGGCGGATGTTTCACCATCAGACGTAAAATACATATTCAACGACCTAATCACCGTCGTTATAAGGTATTAACCTAAACCCTAATAAACGACTTACTTGTTCAAAAGCACGTCGTTTAAAAGCGAAACCATGGCGAAATTGTCATCAAAACGACGTCTTATGTACGCCCCATCACGTCTAAATATCATTTTACGTCGGTTTTTACATAATTATGTCGTTGGAAAGTTATTACACGTCGGTTACGCAATTTGTTTTTTCTTTTATAATATGAAAACCTCAACAAATTTTCAGGGAAAAAAAGGATGTATATTATAAACAAAATTTGGACATTATATATTATAGAAAAAATTATATATTATATAAAAATATCAAGTGTTCCAACAATCATCTAATCCATATGAAGGCAAACAAACTCTGCCCATTCTTTCCTGACTTCATCAATGGCTGCTTGGGGGTATGGCGCTTGATCTTTTCCCTTGGCAAACTGCAATCCATAAACAATGATTATTAAGCTTTACAAAAAGAAATTCAGAGACAGACGACGTTGTTTTATCATAACCGACGTAGTATATCGATTCAACGACGGTAATTTTAAATGACCGTCGTTGATAATACAAAAAACCACAAAAAATGTTTCTGAAAATTTTATTCTTACCTTCTTCTCAAACTCCAAGGAAGGATCCATGATGATGTCCCTCATGAAGCGCATCACATAATACCCGCATTCGACACTGCTGGGTTGCTTTGGTGTGCCTGGCGAGTTTTCAGATTGGTGCTTTACGGCTGGTGCGCCTATGTGGGAATTATAAATTTTTAAAGCACTGTTCACGATGTTTTTGCCCTCCTCATCAACCACACGATTTCCAGGCAGAGGATCCAGAAAATAGACGGTTTCCCTCTTTGCCCTCACAATCAAGACCCAATGACGGCTGCACAAAAATAAAATAAAAAACGACGGTTAATATAAAAACCGACGTATTATATAGTTTCACACGACGTAATAACTTAATCATCGACGTTATTATAAATTTATCACGACGATAATTAACTACCGACGTGGTTAGTTGTTTCAAACGACTCAATAAATAAATAACCGACGTGGTTAGATGTTTCAAACGACACAGAATTAGTTAAGGTTTTATAAGTGGTCAATTAGTGAAAATCATACAAACAAAATCCTTTTAAGGAGACTAACCCTGGATTGTAAGGCATCATGAAAATCTGTTCACCATCTGTTTTTTGAAGTCGATGGCTACAATTCGTGATCTCGATTAGTGACCCGTTGGCACTAACTTGAGCGGGTCGATAAAGCCAACCATGCTGCACATATTTGCGTCTCTCAAAACATCATATAAGCACCTAAATATATAAAACAAACGACGGTTATTTATACACAAACGACGTATTATACAATTTCACACGACGAAATGAAATAGAAATAGACGTGATAACTAATTTATCACGACGGTAGAAAAAGAACGACGTTTTTAGTGGTTTAAAACGACGTAATAATTAAACAACCGACGTCTTATGATATAATGTTTGATATTTGATTATGACAAACCTCATATATACTGCAACCACAGTAGCCCCAATTTCTTCCATGCCTGCAAACTGTGTAATATCTTCATGCAAGACGAAGGTACTTCGAGCTGCACCAAACACCTCCTTCTCAATGTTGAAGGTCATGATCTTCTCCTGAGGCTTTAGTGTCGTTTCCACATAACGACAAAGGGACTGTAAGGAAGATGGCACCTCCACATTCGAATAATCAACTACTTCAGACCCTGTTTAAAGAAATAAAGCAAAATAAAATGACGTGGTAATTCATTAAAAACGACGGTTTAAATTAAAAAACGTCGTCTTATTATAATTTAAACGACGATAATTAAATACCGTCGTTTTATATAACTATAGACGTCGTAGAAAATAAATTCCGACGTCTAATGTGAAAACAAACGACGGTTTAAAGAAAAATATCGACGTCTGAAATGTGAAAAACAAATTAAAAAGGCAAAGTTATGAGAATATACCTCCTCGTCATGCTTTTCTTCTTCTTGTTCTTCTTCTTTCTTCTCTTCATCATTTGTTTCTTCCTTTTGTCCTTCATCTTTTTTCTCTTGTTTTTCTTCCTTCTTCCCTTCATCTTTGTTTTCTCCTTTCTTCTCTTCATCTTGATTATCTAAAGCCCCAGATTTCTGTTTTAAATAATAAAGAAATATATATATAAGACAGATTACAGAGAGTAAAAAAATTAAACCAAAACGTCGTGGTAAGGCATAACCTAAGACGGTATGTAAGAATTATGGACGTCTTAAAATTATTAAACGATGGTAAATAATAAACGTCGTGGTAATTGTATATTACGTCGTTAAGGACTAAAACATCGTCTAAAAACCACAAAGTACGACGTCTAGTGGCGTGTAAAACAAGTAAACTAAATACGACGTGATATTTAAATAAAAACGACGGGTTATTTATAAAATCGTCGTGGTATGGTTTTAAAACGACGGGTTTATTCATAATAACGACGTCTAATGTAAAAAAAAAACAGAGAATTCAAAGTTGCTTATGTTACCGTTTCTTCCGCTGCTCCCCATTTTTGGCAGTATCATCCTCTAAATGTTGGGATCTCCTTCACCGAACAGCTAGCTTTATCGACATTGGATTTATGGGGCTTTGCTGTAGACCTTGGTTTTGAGAGGGGCTAGTTTTCGGTTTAAGCATGCTTGGATCAAAATTGGGGATGAGGTGGGAAAGCTGACTTAGTAAATGTTCCCTCTCAGCCTCTACTAATTGTTTGGTTCTAGCTTCCATCTTCTTAGTCTCTTCTTGAAGGACAAGTCTTACACTTTCCTTCAATTGATCAGCAAACTTTACCCTCTGTGGTCTAGGTAAATTGAAGAATTGCCTAGGGGAAATCCCAGCACCTACCCCTCTTACTCTCCCTGGATGCTCGGGACCCAAAGCCAAGGTCAAGACATCATTACTGCCAGTTACACTCAGGTGCCTTCAGCCACTTGTTTTTGCAATTCATCCTAAAACAAAGACATACAAAAAAGTCAGCACAAGAAAACACACGACGGTTATTTATAAACAAACGACGCAGTATATAATTTCACACGACGCACCAAAATAGAACTCGACGTTATAATATATTTATAACGACGTTAATTAAAACCGACGTGGTTAGATGTTTAAAACGACGCAATAAATAAACCACCGACGTCTTTTGTAATTACGAAGAAAACGAGTTGTGATTCCAGATTTAGATCTTTCACGACGTTTTTGAAAACATTTCGACGTAGTAATAACATTAAAACGACGAAAAAATTAACCACCGACGTCTTATCTATACTTACAGAAAGCAGAGTTGTGATTCCAGTTTTAGATCTTTCACGACGTTTTTAAAATATTTCACGTAGTAAAATCATTGACACGACGAAAAATATAACATTAGACGTAATAAAATTATATATACACAGTTTAATAAATTTTTAAAACAGAGTGTGTAGGCTTACAATTAATTTTGCTTTCTCTGCCACCTTTGGATCCGGGATGTTACCATGTTTGTCCTGTCTAGCTTTCTTCCATAAGGTAGATCGATCAATTTCTACCCTGCATGGTTTCCTCCAATTGATCCTCCAAACCAGCATATCCTTTTCGAGACAATCGATGATTGTACTCAAGTTTCTCCCTAATCTGCATGTTGAGAATGCACAGACTCAAATTCTTTGGATAACCTTGAAGCTACAAAGGCATCCCATTCTGCTTTCTCTATGAATTTATATACTTCAGGGGGTTGGCTTAATTTCTCCCTCTCCTTGATGTATGGAAGGATATAATGCCTTGTCAGTGTAGACTTGAAATCCTTCCATTTCTTGGCAGCAGAAGATAACACCGAGGTCTTGCCCCTTGACCTAAAACAAAAGCCATGTCAACGGCTTCCCAAATCTGCTCCTTTATATCATTGGGGATTTCAGCCCATTTCTTGTCCACAAGTGGGACTCTGAGCGTGCCAACACACCAATGTAGGACTGCATCTCAGATGTGCAGGGCCACATCCTTTCCCCCTTTTATTGTACTCAACAACTGGCTTGATTTTCTGCAATTTTCTCTTCACAACACGAGGCATTGTGCTCATACCTCGACCAGACTTTGAATCCTCAGAAATTGTTGTCGGGCTGCTTGGTTCTGTCTCAGCAGATGAAACAAACTTCATCTTCTTCAAGGGCTTGTCTTGAGGAGTTTCCATTCCAAGCTCCTTACCTCCATTTTTTGGAGCAGTACTTACTTTGGTCTTGAGAAACCATGGTTCTGAATAAACAAACCTAAGTGAAAATATTTCGGGAAAAAATTAGAACACAAACGACGGTTATTTATAAACTACGACGTATGATAAGATTTTACACGACGTAATAACATAACATCAGACGTAATAAATGTTTAAAGAAGAAACAATACAAATGTTTAAACAACGACGAAACAATATTAAATAAGACGTAATAAGAACTTATTACGGCGATATTTACACGACGTCGTGATATTCATATTAACACGACGTAAATATTAATATACCGTCGTGTTATGGATATTCACACGACGTGAATAATAAGCTACCGTCGTATTTATAAGAAACCAAAAACATTTTTCTTTCTCTGTGAATGTTTGATTGCAGGTTTAATTTCTCTGAAACATGGTTTTTGTTTTTCCTAATTTGATAAAATAGAAAGAAAAAGCTTTGGCATCTTTATAGACGCACGGTATCTTAAAACAACGCGTGGTATGAACATTCACACGCGTCAATAATAAGATACCGTCGTCTATATAAGATACCAAACCCTACTTTCTTTCTCTCTGTATTTTATCAAATTAGGAAAACGAAACCATGGTTCAGAGAAATCAAACTGCAACTAAACAAGCAAATAAAATTTGATTGCTTAAAAACAACTTAGATCAATTTTAAGACGACGCTAGGACGGTGACGAACCGTCGTGGTCTACATATTTAACCACGCAAATACAAAGCTACCGTCGTCTTATTTAGTTGAATTAGTTGTGTTCAAAGTTGAAACTTTCCCTCTCTTTCTGTGTATTTTATCAAACTTGAAAGAGTAAAAATGATTTTCGCCAGAAAAAAGGTAAAAAGATTTTCAAAACAAAAACAGTATGAGCATGCAAAATAGCAACAAAAATAGCAACAAAAACAGAGAAATGAAAGCTTACCTTTTGCGTGCAATGAAAGCTTTCTCTCGGATTTTGGTGTTTAAGTTCAGAGGCGACACGAAGACAAGAGGAAGACGATGAGATACTCTGACAGTGCTCGACAAGGAAAAAAGACGCGAAAAGTTTTCTCCGGGAGATTGAAATTTTTTCTCGGTTTGGAAACAGTGCATGTGTAAGTCGGTAGACGAAAAGTTGTATATGTATACAAACCGTTTCATAGTAATAAGACGGCGGTTTACATATAACGACGACGTATTAATAGACAAACTACGACGTTAATTTGAACTTATGACGCGTGGTACATAATCGACAGTAGTGTTGTAGAGTACCGCCGTAGTAAACTCCTAAATAAAAGTCGATAACTCAATATCTCGCGTCATGGTAGAAATATTTAACACGACGGTTATTTTAAAGTTACGACGCTTATTTTCATAATATACGCGTTTTATTGTAATATACCGGCGTGGATAACACTAAACTAAAACAACGTATTATTTTTTCACGACGTGGATTCGTTTTACACGCCGTTATGTGTAATATAACCGACGTGGATTTTATTTTTATTATAAATATAATTTTTTCTCCTTTTTCTTATAGTTTATTTTTCAAAAACGATGCCTTATACATATAGTTTTTTTTCCCGAGGAAATTAATGTTCTAGAATTTATAAAGTTTCTTTTCTAGGTGACTGATTTAAATCAAATAAAAATATAAAACAACGACTGTTTTTGTTATACCGTCGTTGTTTCTTGTCGTCTTAAGTAAGAAGAAAACGACGTAATGTATTTGTTACCGACGAGGATTATTTTTGTTAAACGTCGTTATGTGTAATATAACCGACGTGGATTTGGTTTTTTAATTATAAATAGGGTTTTTTTCCACGGGTTCTTTCAGTTTAAGTATTCGATTAGGGTTTCAACTTCTTCTCACCTCATCTCTGATTGCAAATCTGATTGCAAATCACCAATTTTCAATAAATTGTCTCGCTGATTGCAAATCTGTGGCTGCCGTCGTGAAGTTTTAGGAGGCAATGTTTGGATGTGAATGTTCACTTCAAAAAATTGTCTCTCTGATTGCAAATCTGAGGCTGCCGTCGTCAAATTTCAGATGTTTTTTGATGTTAATGTGTATGTGCGTTTGTGTATCTCAAAGACACAAATACACATACATCATTAACCTCTAAAATATTGTCTTCTGGTAAGATGATGATGAGCAACAGAGTTCCATCTTGTAAGATTTCCTAACCCTTGTGATCTCGAATAATCTGATTATGTCGGCGGTTTTCTATATAAACCGTCGTGGTTATTTCAATTCTTGTCGTTATAGTAGATCTACCGACGAGGATAACAAAATCCAAGAAATAAATTGTTAAAAACAATTCTTATTCGACGACGGTTTAAATATAATGTATGACGTATAAAGTGGACAAATACGACGTTAAATTATATAATACGTCGTTATATGAAAACCCCAACTAGGTAAGAATTAAAGATGTCGTCGAGAAATACGAGAAAGACGTCGTTATATTTACCTTTGCCGTAGTTGTACATTAATTTAATACGGCGGTATTTTGTATTTTACCGCCGTGGATTTATTTGTAATTATACGGCGCCTTATCGAAAACTTGGTCGTGTTAATTTCCGGGTAAAAACGACGGCTTTTTTGAAACCGTCGTCTTTACTTTCTACGTCGGTCGGTTCATAACTTCCGCCGTTATTTGTTGGCTTCGATTTTACCTCTTGAAAATCCTATTTCAATAAGACGTCGGTTTTTAAATTAAGTACGTCGTGTTTTATGAACAGCCATTTGAAACTCCATTTTTTAGTTGTCTAATGTGTTATTTCACGGCGGTTTTATAAAACCGTCGTCTTTTAAAAAACAACGACGGTTTTCACTTAGACCGTCGTGTTTTTCTGGTCGTCCTTTTCACTTTTTGCTGTAGTGGAAGCTTGTCAAAGAGTTAATGGAGGGAGCGAAGGGTAAGAAGATGAAAAATAAGGTCATGGAGTGGAAGAAACTCGCAGAAGAAGCTACTGGTCCACATGGTTCTTCATCCACAAACCTGGACAATTTAGTGAATCAAGTGCTATTAAGAAAAAGCTAAAGTAACCCATAAGAATATTGATGTTAATTATCATTTTCATTGCCATTGTCTCAAATAATCAACTAGCTAGCAATTTGTAATCAGGCATGTAAAACCTGTGTTACTATGTCTAGAAGTTTGTTTTTCTCTCCGTTTGGATGAAGGAATTGCAAATTACATGGAATTCTAAAATAACGGAATTTAGATTTCTGTCATTTCAATTTCGGCAATTGAAGATTTCAGTGTTTGGATTTATATATGTGGAATTTTGTAAATGACAGAAATTGAAAATTTCAATGTTTGGATAACTCAAGTAAATTATAAATGACAGAAATTAAATATTTCGAAAGAACAAAAAACTGATAACCGACATAGAAGGTATTCCTCAAGTATAAAATAACATATCGTTTATGAACTAAATAACTCAACTTAAACAAACAAAGCATAATAGCAAACCAAATCACTCCCCACGTGCAATAAACATTAGCAACATACTCTTTTTTTTCTCAATTGGGAGTGCCTTCAGCATCTGAAATTGTTTGTCATTTTCTATCAGCCAAGCACATGCTTTGAGTTGTTCATTTTCACTAAGACCTAGTACTGCTTGTACTTCAGCATATGCCTTTGCTGGATCAAGGTTCTTAGTATCAGCACGGATAAACTCTTCAAATGATAAAGCCATTCTAGCAATCGAATCAACAATAACATCTTTAATAAAGACCTCTTTTCTTTGTAGGAAGAATATCAGAAGAGTTTGATGCACGATTTCTTCTCTTTTGACCATTTGTTGATGTTGGTGAAATATCATCAATAACATGAATATCTTCTAAATCTTGTGTATCACCATCCAAGTCAACATGATCAACTTCATTAGTAGGAGTCATAACCTCAGATTGCATCACTGCTTTTACTCCCTCTCCAAGTGGCTCTATCTTTGCCACACAAATCTACTATATCATCCCAATTCTCTATAACTTTAAATTAAAAACCTCTAGCATCGTCATGAGACTACCAAACAAATAATCAAAGTCAAATAAGAATCTTATCATTACTCTTTAACAACAGAAAGAAAAAAAAAAAAAGCACATGATTAAAAATATATATATATTTACCTTCACATATTCTTCCCAAACATGATCTTCATCTACACTTATCATCTTTTTTGTTGAATCCCAACTGAATCCACTTTGACTTAATATATCACTCACTACTCCATAGAACTTTTTCCATGACTTAACACAATTTCTAATATTATCAGCACTTATCTAGAGATTAAATTGTGCAGCTAATATATTTGCAGCAGTATTGTAAGCAACTGCCTTCCATCCACCATCTCCTTTGTGACCTAAGTGCGCTCCTCACGCAAAGTATATCAGCTAATTCAGGTTCCATAGCTATATTCCACCGAAAATAGTTTTTGTCTTCTCCTTCAGGTTCAACTCCTTGTTTGTCTTTCCTTTTTCTTGACTTTCCTTTGCAAGCCTCTTTTCCTCCAAATCCATTCATGACTTTAGCCCCTGCTTGTTCACTTTTCATGTTTAAAATACAATTAGAAAGGAAATTAGGTAGAGAATCCCAACTTTGGACATCAGTAAGCATGATAACATGTAATAGAATAGTCAAGTACTCATAAAAACAAATAACTTAAGAAGTAATGATCATTCTGATTAAATTTTTCTACCACAAAAAAAATAAATAAATAAATAAACCATGAAATATACGAAACAAGAGAAACAAAGGTCCAAGTGTGAACAATAAATCAAGAATTAATAATGCCTCGTTGCACTTGATAATTATGGAACATCTCTACTGCCAATGTGTCTCGAAAGTTTGTCCATTGATCAGTAACTTGAACACTTGCAATCCTATCATGAGCATTATTTCCCTCCAATGTCGAATGATTTGATATGTCATGATCCACAGAAGCTAAAAATTCCAAATCTTGAACTTCTAAAACAGGATCATTAGCTTGCTCAGTTCGAATGAAGTTATGCAATACAAAGCATGCATTTATGATTCTAACTTGCGTTTTGATGTTGAAAAATGAAGGTGTACATAATATACTCCATCGTTTCTTCAATAGTCCAAATCCTCTTTCAACTACATTCCTTGCAATTGAATGACGTAGATTAAATAACTCTTTGTAATTTTCAGGTCAATTGTTCCCACTCCATTCACTCAAGTGATACCTAGTTCCTCTATATGGTGCTAAAAACCCCGGTCCATTAGCATAACCCGCATCCACAAGATAGTACTTATCTACAATAAGAAATTTTAAAAAGAAAATTAGATATAAAGAGCTTGTATTGAAAAAAGAAGAAGGAAAGAATATCAATCTAATTTAAAACTAGTATTAAAAATTACCTCTTGCAATATGAAATCGGTTGTTCCTACGTAAAGCATCTCGCAATATACGAGCATCAGATGCAGAGCCCTCCCATCCAGGTAATACATAAATAAATCTTAAATCTGGAGCACAAACCCCTAACACATTAGTGGAGATATTGCCCTTCCTATTTTGATATCTTGGTCTTTCTTCTGCCGACACTGTTACCGGAATGTGAGTTCCATCAAATGCCCAAAGACAATTCTAAACATGAAGTATAAAAAAGTATAAGTATGAAACGTAAGATAACTAGTTGAAAAATAAAATAAAAATCTTATTTTTTTTCTAGTTATATAAGTACCTCAAACCACTGCCATTTGCTTCTTTCGGAACTCCCAACAGTACTTGGATGGAACTTTATGTATTCTTCACTAATTCTCATCATGGCATATAAGACTCTGTTAAATTGCCGACTAATTGTTTCGATTGAACGGTAATAGTCAAAACCAATGACTCTGTATTTCAAGTTGTGAGCAATTTTTTTCAAAAATATTGCTATAGATTCTTCAATTGAAATATTTCTTGTTCGAACCAACCTACCATTTTCTTCTAAAATTCTGCATAACTTTTTGAATCCACATTTGCTAATTCGAAATTGATCAATACAATCAACTTCTTTTCCATTGTACATACGGTTCAAATAAGATCGCCTTTCTTCATCCCAATCATGTGAAGGCTCTTTAACACGAAAATTATCATAATACCAATTGTACTAGCGTAACCATAAAAGAGATCATTGTACAGATAATAATTTTCCTTCTCTTCCCTATAGCACGCTTCTGTCTTAACCTCGTTAACATGTTATCAACATTAACAGTAGCCATACCTGTTTATATGTGTGAATTAAACAACTCTGAGCAAGGAAACAAAGGGCTCTATTGCTGATAGGTAGTTTTGCTATTATTTTTTAGATGCTTCTTTGCTACACCTTTCAAATTCAGATGCTTGTAAGTTTTATATTGGTGAGGAACATGAAGGTTAGGAACTATAGTATTGCCTTTTTACCGGCGTCTAGATAAGTGGGGGTTAAATGTGTTCCTTCATTGAATGGACGTGAGTGGTCTCTCTGTTAATGTATGGTTTTACTATTTTCTTTTGGCTTCCCTTGACACTTTGTAATAGGATGTGTAATGTAATTTATCAAGCTCAAGTCTAGTTTAGGAAAACTTTTATTGGTGCTCTTCTCTAATCTTTGCTCTATGGTAGCTCATGCAAGTTAACAAAGGTATTGTGCATTGCATATCATTACATTAAACAGGTCTTCATAAAATGATGACTAGTCATCCGCTTATATGACTAGTCATCCTTGCTTCAAAAATGGATAACAAACTGTTTTGTCCTATTCCTCTTTCTCTCTCTCACGCTGCCATCTGTGGTTTTCTGACTAACGAATTTTTGGTCGTAAAGGTCACGTTTTTGGTCATTTGTGTCTCTTTTGCGTGGAATTTTTGGAAAGATTGTTTTGCTTTCTTTCTCTTCTTCCTCAAGAGAAACCATATATTTTTCATCTATGAGTTTTTCCAATTGATTTCTTTTTGAAAAACTGCTTTTGAAAACCCGAATCTGCATCTAGCTATTCAAATCATCTCTCATTTATATCTAGGTCAGATTCAAGGAGTTTCTTCAAGAGTATGGTTTCTTGAAGAAATTGGTCATTCTCCTTTGAATCCAAATATTGTTTTTGGTTCGTGTTGGAACTTGCAAGCTTGTGCCATAGGATGAACGAGCAGTGGAGAAGAGTGCCATTGCCATGAAGAATGAGCTTCAAGTTTTGCTAAGTTGGAGAGAAGATTGCACAAAGGAGGTATTGCTCATATTCCTAAATAGACCTAGGTGAATCTTGAGTTTGGTTGTATTTCCTTTGTAAATCTTTTTCTACTTAGTGGATTGCCTGGTCGGTTGATGACTCCCAGTTTTTCCCAATGGTGGGTTTCTAGGTGAACAAAATCTGTTTTGCATATCTGTAATTTTTCTGGGTTTGTGTTCTTGGTGGTTGACTAGTCATCTTTATCTGCTGTTTGATGTTTGCATGATTTTGATGATTTCACACACTTTCACATAGTTATTGCTAGTACAGGGGATGCCTAGATTGATGGGTCCTTCTGAGTGCGTAGGTTGTCACTAGTAATCTTCTAGGGTTGCACGTACATATGTGGCATGATCTGTGTGTTCTCTTGATTGTGATTGTTCATGACTAGCAATGACTAGTCATACGTGTATTTGGTCAAGGTTTAAAGTGTGTGAAGATTGCTGAGTTGTTTTGTCTTGGTTGTGTAATTAAATCTACCATTTGTCACCTAAGTACCAATTACAATTGGTATCAGAGCGTCAGCTCTTAACATAAATAGAGAGATCCTAGGATTTGTTTTGGTGTTTAGGTGTGCTCACTATGGAAAGAGGATCGAGTTGTCTTGGATCTTGCAACTCCCCTCCCTATTTTGACGGTAATAACTCGCTGCATGGAGAGAAAAATTTGAGATATTTCTTGATGCTCTTGATGAGTATGCAAGTGAGTATCTCACAAAAGAGTGGGTTGCTCCGGTCCAAGACTGTTTTTGGTGAGGATGTGCCCAAACCTAGGTCAGAATGGACTGAAGCTGAGGTGTTTGGTGCATATTCGAACAAGAAGGCCAGAAATGCCTTAGTTACTGCTTTGTCTAGCACACAATTTGCACATATACAACATATCCCTAATGCTAAACAAGCTTGGGATAAACTAAGGGTGGTTCATGAAGGGGATGACCAAGTTAGAACCTAAAACTTCAGATGGTGCTTGCACAATTTGAAGAACTTAGGATGTCTGAAACTGAGTCTATTTCTGAGTTCCATGGGAGAGTTGAGATGATCACAAATGAAGCCATGAGTCTAGGTCAACCCATTGAAGAGCTTCTTGTTGTTCAGAAAATTCTTCGTGTTCTACCATCTAGGTTTAGAGCAAAGAAAAACCGCAATCATGGAGGTCCAAAATTTAAATGAAATTAAGCTTGCAAGCAAGCTTGTAGGAAGCTGAAAACCTATGAGATGGAATTGAATATGGAAGAAAATGACTCAAAAATCAAAAATGTTGCACTTCAAGGAGTGCATGTTTCCTCTCTGAAAGTTGGTGAAAAATCTCAGTGTTTTGAGGATGAGATGGCCTTGTTTGTCAAAAAATTTAGGAGAATTCTTAAGGATAAGGGAAAGTTTGCTAGAGAGGGCAGCTCGATGAGATAGTGAGAACCCACCATCAACTGATCGGTCTAATGAGAGGAATAAGGATGTCAAACCTTTCACGAAAGATTTCAGAAAATCTGTCAAGTGCTTCACATGTGGAGGCATTGGACACTATGCTGCTGACTGTGCAAACAATCAGAAAAAATACTCCAAAGGAAAGGACAAGGCCATGAAAGTGAGCTGGAGTGAGAGTGAAAGTGAAGGGTCTCAAGAGGATTCATCTTCCTCTGATGTTGATGACCAACATGTTGCCTTTGTTGCCTCTGTGCAGCCCATGTCTGATGAATCTGATTCCGAGTCAGATGACCAGTCATCGAGTCATTAGGAAGAAAATATGATTGTTTGTTTAAAGAGACCTTGTGTTTGAAAGAAGAGAGCCTCAAACTTGAGGTTAATAACCAAGATCTTCAACATGAAATTCTCATCCTAAAAGAAACCAAAAAGGAGTTAAGTGACAAATTTGAGTCTCTAGAAAAAGAAAGTGATGCTCTTGTGTCAATTAGGAGTAACCTTGAGAATCAAGTTAATGTGCTCAAGGAAAGTAACATTGGTTTCTGAACTCAAACAAACAGCTCCTAGGTGAATTGAATGAAGCAAATAGGAAGATTATATCTATGACCATTGGTGCTTCAAAAATTGACAAAATGTTGAATATGGGAAAAGTTCATGGGGACAAAGGTGGCCTTGGATTTAATCACTTTGGTTCTAGTTCGTCCTAGCTTTACCACTAATTTTGTCAAATCAGAAACTCCAGTCACTGTACCTCTTGATGTTCAGCAGGTTGTCAAGAAACCTAAGTTTGTTCCAACTTGTCAAGGTGTGGGTTGACTGGTCATATTCGACCAGTCTGTCATATGTTTAGCAAAGATAAGACCAGAAAATTGTCTTCAAAATCTAAAAGGAATCCCAGATCTTTGCAAGATCAAGTTGATCATTTGATGAATGAAGTTACTAAGATAGCCAAACTTGTCTCCCTCAAAATGAGTTCTCCCATTGTGCCTAAGTCTTCTTGGATTGCAAGAGGTCATACCAAATCTCTTGTTGTGCTAAATGCCTTTGCTGCTTCAAACACCAACTCTTGGTATTTTGATAGTGGTTGTTCCAAACATATGTCTGGGGATAAAAATGTTTTCTCATCCCTCACCCCCTTTGATGGAGGCACTGTGACTTTTGGTGGAGGTCATAGGTCTCAAGTTGTTGGAAAAGGTACTTTTGTATCCACAGGTACCGAGCTTAAGAATGTTAGATTTGTTGAGGGTCTCACATCCAATCTCATTAGTGTGAGTCATGTGTGACGATGGAATAGTAGAGGTTAGATTCTCCAAGCATGGCTGCAAAATCATTGGAAAAGGTGACAATGAGATTGTTAGCGTGGCAAGGTCTAGGGACAATTGCTCTTATATTGATGGTGTCAATGATGCAAAAGAAGTAGTTTGCAACAAGGTTGTAAATGAAACAAGTGTTTTGTGGCATCAAAGGCTTGGACATGTGAATTTTAGAGACTTGCATAAATTGTCCAAGAGAGAGTTAGTAAGTGGTCTACAAAGCTTGAAAAATCTGATCTGCATGTTTGTGAAGGATGTCAATTAGGCAAACAAGTTAGAGTGTCACACAAAAGGTTAAACACATTCAAACTAATGTTAGTCTAGAACTTGTTCACATGGATCTTGTTGGTCCTATCCAAACCATGTCCCTTGGTGGAAAGAAATATATTCTTGTCATGGTTGATGATTTCTCTAGGTTCACTTGGGTCTCATTCTTACGTGAGAATCTGAAACCTTCCAAAGGTTTAAGTCTGTTTGTCACCTTTGCAAAAAGAGAAGATGACTAGTCATCTACCTCTTGTTAGAATTAGAACAGATCATGGCACTTGAATTTGAGAATTCTCGAGCCTTTACTGAAAATTTTGTGAAGAAATGGGAATTAAACATGAGTTCTCTGCACCTATTACACCTCAGCAAAATGGTGTTGTGGAGAGAAAGAATAGGGTGCTTGTAGAAATGGCAAGGGTGATGCTAAATAGCAAAAATCTTGCTAAACACTTTTGGGCAAGTGTCAATATTGTTACATCTCAAACAGGGTATTTGTGAGGTGCTGGTACCAAACAAACTCCCTATGAGATTTGGAAAGGAAAGAAGCCTAATGTGTCATATTTTAGGGTCTTTGGTAGCACATGCTATATTTTGAGAGATAGGGAGCATCTTGCTAAGTTTGATTCTAAGTGTTATAAGGGAATATTTCTAGGTATTCCACCTCAAACCGAGCCTATAGAGTGTACAATCAGAGGTCCAGTAACCATCATTGAATCCATAAATGTCACTATTGATGATTTTGCTGCATCTCAGAGATGGCATTGGATGAGGATGATCTTTACCTCCTCCTCCTCCTGAGCAAGAATCTCCAGTGTGATCTTGTGGTTGACCTGTCAACTTTTGGAAATTCTGTCGGTGACTGTCAACCTTTCAACTTCTAGTTCCATCTCATCTCCAGGCTGCCCGGCTCTCATATATCGATCTTAGTCCTCTCACTCAAACTGAGAGTGTCATTATTGGCCCTCTTAATCAGGGGTGAGAACTAGGAAGCAACTTGCTCAAGAAATTAGCCATGTGTGTTATGTCTCCAAGGAAGAGCCTAGAAATGTGAAAGAAGCCCTACACCATGGTGAATGGTTTCTTGCAATGCAGGAAGAATTAAATCAATTTGTGAGAAATGATGTTTGGTACCTTGTTCCTAGACCAGTCAACACAAATGTCATAGGCACTAAGTGGATTTTCAAAAATAAAACCGATGAGCAAGGTAATGTGGTAAGAAACAAGGCTAGATTGGTTGCTCAAGGATACACTCAAATGGAAGGCATTGACTTTGATGAAACTTTGCCCCTGTTGCAAGATTAGAATCAGTTAGATTGCTTCTTGCCATTGCTTGTCATTTGAAATTCAAACTTTATCAAATGGATGTCAAATGCCTTCTTGAATGGTGTCCTAAATGAAGAGGTCTATGTTGAGCAACCAAAGGGTTTTGAAGATCCACATCATCCAAATGATGTGTTTCGGTTAAAAAAGGCTCTCTATGGTTTGAAACAAGCTCCTAGAGCATGATATGAGAGGTTATCCTCTCATCTTCTAGGAAATGGGTATGTTAGAGGTCTGTTGATAAAACTTTGTTTGTGAAGCGGTTTAAAGGATGTCTTGATTGCTCAAGTGTATGTTGATGATATTGTGGTTGGTTCTACCTCTGATTTGCATGTTCAAGATTTTATTCATGTCATGACTAGTGAATTTGAAATGAGTCTTGTAGGTGAGCTTAACTATTTCTTAGGTCTTCAAATTAAACAAAGCCATGATGGGATCTTTGTATCTCAATCTAAATATGCAAAAAATCTTGTGACAAAATTTGGTTTGGAGGGGGCAAAATCTGCAAGAACTCCAATGAGCACTAGTGCTAAGATTCATAGAGACTTGCATGGCAAAAGTGTGGATCAAACTCTATAGAAGCATGATAGGAGTCTTCTACTTGACTGCTAGTAGACTGACTTTTCTTTTAGTGTTGGTGTGTGTGCTTTTCAAAGTGATCCAAAAGAGTCTCACTTGTTTGCTGTTAAGAGAATCATTAAATATGTGAGTGGGACTATTGAGTTTGGGTTATGGTATACCTATGACACTTGTGTCAATCTTGTTGGGTATAGTGATGCCGATTAGGCGTTAGGTTGTAGTGATGATAGGAAAAGCACTTAGGGTTCTATGTAGGCAACAATCTTGTTGCTTAGCATAGCAAAACAGAATCTGTCTCCTTATCCACTGCTGAAGCGAGTATGTTGCAGCTGGGAGTTGTTGTACTAACTCCTTTGGATGAGACAAATGTTGGAAGACTATGGTCTTGCTCAATCATCCTTTCTAATCTATTGTGACAACATGAGTGCCATAGATATTTCAAAAAATCCTGTTCAACACTCTAGGACTAAGCATATAGACATTAGGCACCATTTTATTAGAGATCTTGTGGAAGACAACATTTTATCTTTGAATTTGTTCCCTCTGAAAAACAAGCAGATATACTCACCAAGGCCTTGGATTTTCAGAAACATGTTACACTTCGGCAATCCATTGGCCTTTGCTCAATTGATTGATTAGCTGGTCTATTCTTTGTCTTCGACATTTCAAAACAGTTGACTAGTCATCTTGCTTGTAGTTGACTAGTCAAGTCCAAAAATTTTGTGTTTTGTTTTAATGTTGATATGTCACTGTTCATATCTCTCATTTCGATGGTGTGAATGATTGAATGTTTTTGTGCTTTGTCCGACTGTGCATAATCCCTTTTCTTGTTTAAGATGCTATTAGATGAGACTTAAATCGTGCTATCTTGTCCTCTTGGTGAACCATATCTTTGCTTCATTTTGGACTGCTCTTGTTATTATCTCTTAGCTGGTCTCACTCTCTTAGCCAATCTATTTAAAATTTTAAAAAAAAAAAAAAAAAAGGAAGTGTGACCAATGTAGTCACGGCTCTAGGACGGTATAAGGTGTTTTGATTGAAGAATCTAGAGCAAAGAGCCGTAAAATTGGGCCATTCAAAGCACTTATGTTCGGGATGTGCAAGTAACTCAAAATAAATTATCAAATATTTTGCCATTAGAGAGTGATGATATTTTGCTGTGAGCCCATACTATGATCATGTCTTAAGAATGCTTTGTATACTTGTTTCTCCAAGAGAGATAAGATATCATCTCTTGTGTCCCTTGGCTCTAAACCACCTTCTCTCCTAAATATGCCTTGTCTCTGAGCATGAATTGCATCTCATTGCCTATCTCTCAGAGTTGATTGTCTATGTACACTGCATATGGTTTTAATCTTTTCTTCTTTTTCATTCCCTTTCCTTCATGTGTTGAAGACTTGGTCTAGGCTATTGTTCTAATGCACCTTTGATCACTTGATATATGTGCTAGTTCATGCTTGTGTTTTTAGAAATCAAAACCTTGTCTTTCACAGATCGATATTATTTGGTGTTTGTCATACTGCTGTTTTGGTTGACTAGTCATCTTTGCTTATGGTTGATTAGTCATCCTGCCTCGCTGTACACTATTGTACCGCTTTGACTAGTCATCGTGTGGTTGACTAGTCATCCGCTCTGCCTCTTAACCGATGCGCTTTTTCTTCTTTCGTTTTTACTTTAACGGCTTTAACTTTTTATTTTTTCATTCATTGGTTTTGACAGAGTTTTTCTTTTTTTTGGGGTAAATCGTTAGTCGCCATGCTTCTCTTCTTTCTCTCTCTCGTCTCGATTTCTTCTTTCCATTTCATTTTTCTCTTGAAATTCATTCCTACTGCTAGCCATGTTCCTCAAAGCCTATTCTCACTTACCACCGTGTTCCAAATCCAAATCCACGAAAGTGTGGATTTTATTCCTCAATTCCTAGAGCTCTAGAACCCGCCCCTCTTCTGCTCCTTGCTGAGATTCCTCTCCATTTGTGTCTTCTGACAGTGCCTCCTTCTTTGAAAGTTGTCTCCAAAATGTTGAGAGGTCTTACGGTTGATGCTATTCCTTTGGCTTGCTCAGGAGTTTGCAAATCAAATTTTGGAGCACTACCACCTTCATGCCCTAAACTCTCTCTCTGGTAAGTTTAATGCCTCTGTAATTCAAGAATTTTACTCTAACTTTCCTGCTGATCCTAAGGAGTCAAAATTTCAGATAATTGTTAGGTCAGTCCCCATTACTCTGAGACCATCTGCTCAATCGGTCTTAGGTTTTCGATCATGCGTGGTTTTGATTATTCGAAATTTGCTCTGTCGCTGGACATCCATTGATCTTTTAAATCTATACACTCATCAATCCATGCCTTTGACTTCTAAAGGTCTGTGCTGTCTATCAAGTCTTACCACACCGCTTTATAAATTTTGTGGGACTTTATCCATCATAATGTTCTCCCATCGAACAATTTAATCCCACTCTTGCTGCTCATCAACTCATGATTTCCATGGTGAATCATGATAAAATTCCCCTTGGTGATATCCTTTATAATGCCATTCTTGGAAAGACCATTGGTCATGGTACCAAGCACAAGGGGACTCTAGTCTTCCCTTGTCTGATTCAGCGCCTTTGTGAGAAAAATGGGGTGGTATTTCATGATTCCGATCAGTGGCATCCTCCCATTGCTCCTTATGGCAAGGCCTCTGCTGCCCTTAGCCAGAAAGTTTCTAGAACCTTTCTCACTACTGTGTCGTCTTCCTCTGAGAATGCCTCTCTCAGAGATCAGCTGGCTGCCAAGGAGGAGTATATTCAGCATCTTTTGAGCCGCATTCCATCCACTTCGACTCCTGCTGCTGCTGCCGCTGCTAATACTCAGCTCCCGATCCTCGCCACCGCTGAGGACTCCTGATGACTGTGGATTCTGGTGGCTCTTTGGTGTTTTAGCTTGGTGTTGCTCTTGGCTGTGTCCTTGTTAGGAAGATTAATTCTGGATAGGTTGTGCATTTTGATAGGGGAAGTTGTTTTGTAATCTCCTTCTGGGTAGTCTGTGCATTTTGCTAGGGGGGATTGCTTTTTGTTAACACATTGTGGGTAGTCTATGCATTGTGATAGGAGGAGTTGTTCTGTCCTGTTTTGAACAACTAGTATTTGACTAGTCATGAATCTATGTTCTGTATTGTTTTTAACCAACTGTTGTTTGACTAGTCATCCATATATGAATATGTGCTATTAACCTTGTTCCTATATGCCTATCACTTTGTGGTTAATCCCTTTTATATGATGTTTCTCTCTCTACCCTTTTTGCACTTTCCTTATCAACAAGGGAGAACACTCTCAACCCCACATTGCATATTGTTTTAAAATTTCTGTGATAATATGCTTGTTTTTGTGCCGGGAAGATTGGTTGTTCTTGCAGGAACTCTCACTTCATCATCTCATTAGTCTCGGTTTTGGGTTGAGTGTTCTTAGAGAGTGTGTTGTCAAGGAAAGCCAAAAAGGGGGAGATTGTTAATGTATGGTTTTTACTATTTTCTTTTGGCTTCCCTTGACAACTTTGTAATAGGATGTGTAATGTAATTTATCAAGCTCAAGTCTAGATTAGGGAAAACTTTTATTGGTGCTCTTCTCTAATCTTTGCTCTATGGTAGCTCATGCAAGTTAACAAAAGTATTGTGCATTGCATATCATTACATTAAATGTATAAAATGATGACTAGTCATCCGTTTCATATGACTAGTCATCCTTGCTTCACCGATAACAAACTGCTTTGTCCTATTCCTCTTTCTCTCTCTGCCATCCGTGGTTTTCCGACCTAACGAATTTTTGGTCAGTAAAGGTCACGATTTTGTCATCTGTCTCTTTTATGCGTGGAATTTTGGAAAGATTGTTTTTGCTTTCTTTCTCTTCTTCCTCAAGAGAGAACCATATATTTTCATCTATGAGTTTTCCAATTGATTTCTTTTTGAAAACTGCTTTTGAAAACCCGAACTGCATCTAGCTATTCAAATCATCTCTCATTTATATCTAGGGATTCAAGACTGATTTCTTTCAAGAGTATGGTTTCTTGAAGAAATTGGTCATCTCCTTGAATCAAATATTGTTTTTGGTTCGTGTTGAACTTACAAGCTTGTGCCGGGATGAACGAGTGGAGAAGGAGCTGCCATTGCCATGAAGAAGCTTCAAGTTTTGCTAAGTTGGAGAAGGAAGATTGCACAAAGGAGGTATTACTCATATTCCTAAATAGACCTAGGTGAATCTTGAGCTTGGTTGTATTTTTTGTAAGAATCTTTTTCTACTTAGTGGATTGCACTGGTTGGTTGATGACTCCGCTTTTCCCAATGGTGGGTTTCGTGAAACAAAATCTATTTGCATATCCTGTAATTTTTGGGTTTGTGTTCTTGGTGGTTGACTAGTCATCTTTATCTCGCTGTTTGATGTTTGCATGATTTTGATGATTTCACACACTTTCACATAGTTGTTGCTAGCACAGGGATGCCTAGATTGATGGGTCCTTCGAAAGTGCGTAGGTTGTCACTAGTAATCTTCTGGGTTGCACGGTACGCAGACGCATGATCTATGTTCTCTTGATTGTGATTGTTCAATCACTACTGCAGTTGACTAGTCATCACGTGCCGTATTTGGTCAAGGTTTAAAGTGTGTGAAGACTGAGTTGTTTTTATCTTTAAGCTGTGTATTAATCTCCACCATTGGTCACCACCTACCACACTACACTCTTAGATGACATAATTCCGAATTCACTGTTGATCTAGTTGATGTTCATATTGAAGGTTCACACTCCAAAAATGGTGTATCTCCATATTCGGATACTTAATTATAATTACATAAGCGATGAACAACATGTGTATTTTATTTGATTTTGATTACCTAATGCTGGACTGATTTTATCTTTGAAATTAGAAATTAAGGTGACTATCCGATGCTGCAAATTCAAAAGTAACTCATAGTTTTACTCCACATCTAATGCCAATGGTAACTATTATTCTCATATGCAATTAGAGATTCCATATTTTACAATTGACTTTTTGCTAATAGACTAAGCATTATTTTACTTTTGTCTTTTAAAGCTGTGGTATGCAATCAACTATCTATGTGGAACTGGCTCCGGGGGTAGAAATCAAGGACTTACATGTGAACAGTTGAAGTTATCCTACATAGCTGTGTAAACACCCAATGCTAAATGGCAAGATATTGAGTGCAGGACTCCTGCTTATGCTCCATCTAACAAACAACTACAGAGCAAGGCAATAATACAAAGTGATAAAGCTAACAAACAACTACAGAGCTGTACCATAAACACAAATCACACACAAATATCCATGGGCATAGACTATTTTGTTAAGATTTCCGAAAACCCAGCCACAGTGCCACAAAGATCACAAAACCCATTCAACAAATTCATAATTTTAGTCAGAAATACCCAATTTTGATAGCCATTTAGAAAACATGATAACCCTAAACTAGAAATATATAAATTGAAGGAGAGAAAGGCTTGAAGACTAACCTTCAAACTTGATCCAGAGAGATGTGTAACCCAAGAAGAACTCCTTCTCCTTACTTCTCTGGTTCGCAACTTTTTATGATTCTCCTTACTTCTCACTGCTCACAGCTTTTGTTTATAAAGCGACAACGCAATATGTTGTCCAGGGTTTCATAGGTTTTTGGCGTTGTTTTTAAGTTTGGCGCTTTTTTTTTCCCATGAAAAGTTTGGTTTTTTTTTTTAAAAAAATATTTTATTTTAAGTTTTGGCTGGAAAATATGAATTCTCGCACTGTGGAAATTGTGAAATGACATCTATTTTGGTGGAAATTAAACTCGGGAATTTGATGCCTCAATTTCCATGATTTTTTCCGCGCGTCATTTAATAAATTCTGCGCTTAAGTTGCCAAACATGGGAATTATCAATTTCTCCTCTTAAATTCCTGACTTTTAGCTAAATTCCGAGTTATTTTCCCTCATTCAAACGGATACGCTCAATGATATATGTTGTGCGAAAACACTCCAAGACCTTTTCGTTGATGGACTAGGCAACTACCACACACAAGCCGTACAAAGATAACGTATACATACAAAGAACACAAGAATTTATAGAGGTTCCATGCAATTACTAGTAGAGAGCCTCTTGGTTACAATGAAAACCCCATTTGTTGTCTCACAAACCCTAGCTTTGTTTTCTCAACTTGGCTCAAACCCAACTTGGCTGGCGCCCTTGTTTTTTAAGTTATTAAAATCTAGTGCTAGCAGTCTATTTATAGGTTATAGGACATTAGTATACTTGTATTAGGAGTAAGAGACTTAAACCTTAGTCAAACTACACTAAAACTTGCCTAAAACCTATAGAAAGCTCAAAACACGGGGAACTCCAGAATACTCCGACAGACCCGCCTGACTCCTAAGAATCCGAAACGAATCTCGTGAAAGTTCGCATAAGATGTTAATTATTATTTTTATTGCTATTGTCTCAAATAATCCACTAGCTAGCAATATGTACTCAGGCTGTAAAACATGTATTACTATATCAAGAATTTTGTTTTGCTCAAATTATATGTTGTTGTCTTGCATAAATACTATATGCTTCAGTGTTGACGGCTTACAACTCTAATTGCAAAGACAATTCAGATGGTAAATAAATATCTAAACAATAGAAAGAAATAACGAGAAATATTGTAATTACCAAAGAAGACAGTGTTACTATAGCTAGAATTTTATTTTGCTCAAGGATTTTAATTAATTATGTTCAAATTATATATTGATGTCTTCCACAAATACTATATGCTCTAATGTTGACAGCTTAGAGCATTTTCACACCATTTTTTGTCTGGCAAAAGGTAAGGGGAGGCAAGGGCTTGTACTATTCATGTGAATAATGTATGCCCTAGCAATTTTATTGCTGCTTTTCCACCCTTTGCCAAGCAATTACTGTTCACAATAAATTATTTTTTTTTATATTTATAAGATTAATTTTGATAAGATTTTCGGGTAAAATTTTCGGTTGCCACGTGTCCATATTTATTATAAAATTCACATCTCAGATTTCGAATAAAATATTTGGATAAGATTTCTGGGGGCCATGTGTCCATATTTATTATAAAATTCACATCTCAGATTTCGGATAAGATTTTTGGTTGCTACTATTGCGCCACATGTCATCTCTATCTTCTAAATCCTATTATAAAACCACACCATCAAGTCACACCAATCATCGATATCCTCTCTATCCTTTCATTTATCAGATTTTACAAAACACATTCTATTTTCAATGTCTTACATGAGAAGGTTGTTGGGGAGGGTCGAGTGAGAAAATGAAGAAAGAATGCACAAACGTGCTCAAGAAGAAAGGGAGTGGGAAGCAGAAGATGATCAAGTTGTTTTAAAGGTGGGTATGCTCGATCAATCAAGCCAACACCACTGTGGTGGCCGTGGCCTAAACGTGGACAAATCTAGGCACTCTCGAGGTAAGAATCTCTTGGAATATTACTTTATCCCAAATTCATTGTACTCTAGTGTTGATTTTTTAGGGCGATATAGAATGCAGCCTCATTTGTTCAATAAAATCATGCATGTTGTTTGCAATTACGACACATACTTCATTCAGAAGTACGATGCTCTTAGGGTTTTGGGGTTTTTTCCGGAGTAAAACTTACAGCTTCTTTACTGCTGCATATGGCACATTTGTAGACCAAGTGGATAAGACTGCTCGAATGGAAAAATCCACTATCCTAGAATGCTTGCACAAATTATATATTGATGTCTTCCATAAATACTATACGTTGCAAAGACAATTCAGATGGTAAATAAATATCTAAGCAATAGAAAGAAATAATGAGAAAATACTATAATTACCAAAGAAGACAGTGATATATATACAAAAGGTTGTTATACTGTGACACAAATTCGCCACAAATCAAGATGTTTTTTTTTTTGATGACCTTTACTTTTGAGAGGGGCGATAACATACTAAACTCACACACACTAGATGGATACTAGGATTCAAACCCAATATCTTTCTTGAGGGAGCATTTGCTTCAAACCACTACACTAGTGAAGATGAAAACAAGAAGTGATGAAGTTGAAGCGACGTGGCAAGATGAGAGTTTGCGGTGTGGTTTTCTTATTATTTTTATTTGAAGATAACGGATGTTTTTTTTTTTTTCAGTTGGTAAGGTTCACACTGTTAAAGTGGGTCAAGTGGTGTGAAATGAAAGAACATGTGTCAAAATTCCAAATAGGGAATAGAGGGGGAACAAAGAAAATGGGGACAGAAGATCTAAACTCTATAAATAGGGCCCAAAATATAGAAAAACTCTACAATACTCAATTCTTAGAAAAAAAAAAACCAATTTGACTTTTGAAAAACCATAAAATTACAACAATGTCATCAATGTACCAAAAAATTACAACAATGTCATCATTGTTTTTTTTCCCTAAAAATCATAATGCTAGGATACTAATGGTATTTCACACATCATTCAAATTTTTTATAAATAGATAATAAATTCAAAATATAAAATAAATAAATAAATAAAAAACTACTCCTGGTCCTTTTTGAGTTTTTTTTTTTTTTCCTTCTTCAATTCAAATCTTTAGGTTCATATGTAAATTCAATGCTAGAAATGTGTTTTATTATAAATTTCCCTTAATTATTGGAGGTATATAGATGATTCTTGATTGGTTGGGAGTATAACGGTCATGACACCAAATCAAGTTGTTGAGTCTGACAGTAAGAAGAAAAAGGAGTTTCACTAAAACACCCAAAATGGGGGCTGAAATTATAAAAAAATACAACACCCAAAACACTTTATAAATACACCCAAAACCCATCATTATACACACTCAAAACCCATTTATAAACACACCAAAAAAATATACAATTGTTGATTTTGGAGTTGATTTTGGGTGTGTTTCTTATGTTTAAATAGTGTTTGGGCTTTTTTATAAATACATGTCTAGGATTGGGTCTATTTATAAATTTGTAAATAAATAAAAAAGGGAGATACTGTAACACCAAATTACAAAATTGAAGAGGGGAAATAATGAACCAAATTATCCTTACATCGGCAAGAAACCAAAGTCTAAGTATTATTCTGTTTGTCTTGATCGATCAAGTAGTTTCCTTGTTGTCTTGATCAACTAATTTTTCTTTGCACAGATATTTGTGTGTCGAAAATTTGACTATCTATCAACCAATGACTAACTTCTAGATTATATTATAAGTAACAATTTCTACTACTATATAGTTATTTATGTTGCAGGTAAAGTGAAGATTCACTCTGCTACTTCATCACGTTACCTCAATTTGTCTGGCGACCTCTTTTTTTGACATTATCCTCAGTTTCCTATTTTGACCGAGGGAAAAAACAGAGAGCCAAAACAGGACACATTGAAAAGTAGCTCACTTTTGTTGTATAAAAAAACTGCATTTGCAAGCACTGCAATACACACACAAAAGCTAAGATGGGTTCCACAGAAGTAGCTACGAAGCCACATGCTGTTTGCATTCCCGTTCCTGCACAAAGTCATATAAAGGCAATGCTTAAATTTGCAAAGCTCCTCCACCAAAGAGGTTTTCATATAACCTTTGTTAACACAGAGTTCAATCACAAGCGCTTTCTTAAATCTCTAGGACCCAATGCCCTTGATGGCTTGCCTGATTTTCAATTCGGCCATCCCGATAGCCTTCCGATTCAGATGAAGATGCCACACAAGATGTCACCTTGCTTTGTGAATCCGTCAGAAAACAAAATTTCTTGGCTCCCTTTCTTGCCCTCCTTGCAAAACTCAACAATGATTCCATATCAACATCCACCAATCCTCCTGTGACTTGCATAGTTTCAGATGGTTTCATGTCCACGTTCACAATCACAGCTGCTGAAGAAATCGGAGTCCCTATAGTGCTGTTCTACACTATAGCTGCCTGCAGCTTCATGGGATGTAAAAAACTTCGCGCCGTGGTCGAAAAAGGACTTGCTCCACTCAAAGGTGAAATATATAACTATTAATTGAAGCATCGTTGTTTAACTTATGGTTAACTCTTAACTGCTTGTTTGTAAATATGCAAATGAAATGTTTCTTCAATTGTCTATTGCAGATGAGAGCTGTTTCACAAATGGCTATCTGGACACCGTAATAGATTGGATCCCGGGAATGAGAGATATTCGTTTGAGGGATCTCCCTGTTGGAAATATGAGTGCTAAATTGCTATAAAATAAATACTACACATAAAACAGATTTTTACAATAGGAGAATTGAATTAGAAGAACCTTAATTGAGTCGAGGCAAGTGTTGGACACTCTGACCTTAAGACGAATTACGCTCCACACTGGTGCTTATGGTTCACTAGCATTCGCCTCCCAAGATACAACGACTCCCCTCCTTGTGAAAGAAGCACTGCAATTCACAAGGAACTTTGAACCTTATTATGCAGGAACCTCTCTTTATAAAAACTCTAATGCTTTGTATATGTGAAAGTCTGTATGTAGAGAATTAAACTAAAATTATAAAACTGCAGGAGGATTGCTCTATTTATAGATGATGAAATACCCTTTTTCTAAAAGGTATCTCAATCTGAAAAGGCAAACAATGCATCCCTTGGTCTGAAGAGTTGTCACCCCAAACAATGCATCCCTTAGTTTGAAGAGTTGTTACTCCCCATGTGAAGATGTCTCTAACCCAAGGGTCATGTCTTTAACCCAATGGATTTTATTAATTTCTATTCAAATAGGAAAATCAATATTAGTTAATATTAAATTTTCCAACAATCCCCCACATGAATGGAAATTGACTCAACAACATGCAAACAAAAAATGAAGACACTAGAGAGAGTTCCTATTAGAAGAATACTGCATCTGGATAGGTAGCTTTTGGCCTTGAACCTTCCATAGTGAAATACTATCGGATTTACTTGGCTAATCAGTGAACGTGATGTCTTAAACTATTCAGCCGTTTGTGTAAACCCAGACAATAGCACTCACACAACACCCTTCTAAACACATCTGGTTCGATCGGTTGTGCTCGTTTTGGCCCTGAGCGATTCCTGGTATTCATGAGGCTTTAGAGAATTCAAGCCTTAAAAAATTCTCATAAAACGGCCTCATTTCCTCACATAGGTGACTTCCTATTAAGAGTATCCTGCATTACCCCACTTGGATTTCCAAGCTATAGGAATCATTAAAATCAAAGATAACCCTAAAACACGCTACAGGCAGCACTGTTTCATTGTTTCATCATCATGGGTAAGAGATGTAATCTCGGTAGTGCTACTACTTAGTCATCCATAATTTGGTTGTCCCTTTTGAACCTAGATCTTGGGATCTCCAGTCAGCTAGGTTGGGTATCCACTACGGAGACTTTAAATATTTAGGCTTATACTCCCATTTCCTCGATGATCAACTAACTCTTTAGTCTGACCTTTAAATATTGGATCCACTAGGTTGACTATTTCTGTAATATATTGCCATAATAATTTCATATATGGAAATAAATTACATTCAAGAGTAGTTTTAATTTATTTTGTTAAGACTTAATAATTGTGTCAACTGAGTAACCTTCTAATACTCGGTTAGACACCCCCACATTTGTGGTACTTATAGGAAGGTCTCTAACCTTCTCATACCTTGTATAAGAGAAATTTAAACTCTTATGAACATCAAAGCCTCTCTCCACCAAAACGTGGTGCTTATGAACTAATCTAGAAAACTACTATTTTCTTTGTCAGGAAATAGAATTCCAAATTTCCTTCATGCCTGTCACCCCCACAATTTTCACATAATTGTGGAAGGTATTAAGCAACTGTTAATCATTTTTTCATATGCCTAAGAAGGAGAAAACTTTTACTTTATTCTAAAGAATGAGATTATAGTACTAGTTTATAACTTCCTTTAAATCAATTCAATGTTGCATTAGTAATAGAACCATGTTTATAACATAATTAACATGTTCTAGTTACCATACCCTCATTAATTGATTAAAGCAAATCATTATAAAACTAATTTTCCTTTATAAAGTGCACATCAATTTATACATAGGGTAAGGCTTTGGTACCCTTTGTACATATGCATCTCATTCTATAGGTAGTATATCTCCAACAGCCCCAGCACATTGCATGAACCTAATATTCTATACAAAATCATAGAATATATGTTTTGTCATAAAATGGGTTGCCTTCACAAAATTTTGTTTTGCCTAACACCAGCAAAACTTCCAGATTTTGATGTCCACTTTCCTTTAATTTAGAAAACTTAATATCTAAGTATCAAATTTTCTAACAAACATCGACTCAACCCAAAATCTGGTTTTGTGTAACCGATGGACATCTTCATAGCCTTAAGACCCGTTTATGACAGAAAACATCAAATGGTTTCTTAACAGTACCTTGAAGGCATCCAAATCTGCATAATGACAGTGGAACTCGAAACCACTTAGTTTGGTCTACAATTCGTCATGGCGAATATCATAGCAACTTTTAGTCTGTTCCAATGCATGGAACTGTCACAAATATATACACTGGCCATGACAACTCTTAATTGATTATGACATATCCAAGAGTCACAATATGAAACAACTTAAAATTAGAGTGCAGTAAACAGCGATAGCGTATTCATTCAAAAGATGGAGTTGAAATTAAACTAGGCATTCGATATAAGCAAATAATTTAATCTCAAGTCAACGATGCACTAAAACTGTTATATGCATTAGATTCAAAATCAGTGATGCCAATATACATAAATTCCCTACACGGGTGCAGACTACATATGCAAACTATTTTGCACCTTTTTCTTAACAATAGAAACAGAAGGCAACTGATAGAGCTCATGAAGCTTCATGCAAACCACAAATCCGGATGACATCGTATTTAACTTCATCATGGAAGCAACCGATAGAGCTCATGAAGCTTCAGCAGTTGTTCTTCATACTTTTGATGCCTTGGAGTCAGATGTTTTGGATGCTCTCTCATCTATGCTTCCCCATGTGTACACCGTTGGCCCTCTTCAATTGCATCTCAATCACATACCAGAACACCCTTTGAAAATGGGATACAGTCTATGGAAAGAAGAAACTGAATGCCTCGAGTGGCTAAACACCAAGGCACCAAACTCAGTTGTCTATGTGAATTTCGGCAGTATAGCAGTCATGACACCAGAAAGGCTTGTAGAGTTTGGGTGGGGACTTGCAAATAGCAAGCTTCCATTCTTTTGGGTAATTAGACCTGATCTAGTTATTGGAGAATCCGCTATTTTGCCGCCTGAGTTTGTGGCTGAAACCAAGGAAAGAAGTCTAATAGCTGGGTGGTGCCCACAAGAGCAAGTCCCTAACCACCCATCAGTTGGAGGATTCCTAACGCACAGCGGTTGGAGTTCAACGGTTGAGAGCCTTACTGCAGGAGTTCCTATGCTCTGTTGGCCATTCTTCGCATGAACAGCAAATGAACTGTCTCTATAGTTGCAATGAATGGGGCATTAGCATGGAGATTAGTAATGATATGAAGAGGGATGAGGTAGAGAAGCTTGTCAAAGAGTTAATGGAGGGAGCGAAGGGTAAGAAGTTGAAAAATAAGGTCAAGGAATGGAAGAAACTTGCAGAAGAAGCTACTGGTCCACATGGTTCTTCATCCACAAACTTAGACAATTTAGTGAATCAAGTGCTATTGAGATAAAGTTAAAGATGTTTCCATAAGAATATTGATGTTAATTATCATTTCCATAAGAATATTTAGACAATCTGTAACCTGTTACTTTATCTAGAATTTTATTCTGATTAAGGTTTCACTATGCTTCAAGCCTTCAACTCTAAAGTCTCATCATTCGTCAGGCAATTGTGCACTAACCCTGATGCATTAAATCAATAGATTAAAGAAAAGAGAAAATCCAACTTTGTTTCCTCGTCTTTCCTTATTACCTTAATATGTTTGACTGCTGAGCTTCTTTTTTTGACATTCTTCTTTGATCTCCTATTTTGACATTCAAAAGTAAGGTCTTTTTTTTTTTTTTTTTTTTTTTGGGGGACAGAATTAGAAAGTCCTTAGGCCATCTCCAGCCATAGGCTATATCCCAAATATAGCATTAAAATAATGCAAAACTCATCTCCAGTCATGGGCTAAACAAAATTTTGGCTCTTTAGCCTCCAATTGGGCCAAATGTAGCCCGGCTTTGGCCTAAGCCAAATTTGTAGTGGGGCCTATGCATGTGCTTTTCAACAGCCAACATTGATATATATAGATTTTTAAAATCCTTTTGAATGTTTCAATTTGTAGTGTTTAAGAAGAAAGTATAAAAACTTGTTGGCAATGACGTTGGAGGTCAGACCTACCCACTCCCTTTTAAATAATAATAATAATAATAAATGTGGTCAGCTTTTCAAATCTTTTCAAGTGTTGTTTAAAAACAATTATAAAAAAGTCTTGTTCATGACCATTGGAGATCAAACATTGAAACCCATCCTCTTTTTTTTTTGTCTTCACATTTTTAAACGTTTGGTATTGTTTAAAAAAATTATAAAAAATTCTGGGTCATGACCATTGAAGGTCAGACCCTTGAAACCCTTCCAATTTATTTGTTTTTAATTGCCTTTGTTGGTTTATTTATTTATTTTTAATAGTAGTTTAATTAAATTAAACAATATATGGTTGAAGCCCTGCACTATTCTTTAAAAAATTAATATTTTGGGGGTTTAAATTTTTAGCCTTGGACTACATTTAGCCATACGGCTGGAGATGGCCTTACTATTGATTTGGCTCCTAGGAAACTTGTCATCCCCAGTCATTTTTATTTTATTTTTAATATAAGCGATAATCTAAACTACGAAGGGAATGGAGTTTCTCAACACATACACTACCAAAGTGCCATGGGAATTTGAACTTGAGTTCATTGGTCTGCATATCAAAACCCTTTTCAATTGTGCTAGACTTCGTTGGCCACACTAGTCTATTCTTAATTTGCTTGTTGAGGATTGCGTTAGGTTTTGTAATTAGGAGCAAATTATGGTTCACTAGCATTCGATGCGAAAACAAGGGCAAATCTACCTGCCACTCCAGCCCAATGCTAAATTTTTAGAATATACAACCTTATGCAGTTGTCCAAGCCCAAACTAGGTAAATCAAATATTAGCACACCCCTCTATTTAAAATAAGGCCACCTCTGCATAAATCCAACCATTGGATTGACTAGAATACATGTGATGCAACTTTGGAGCATGTTTGATGCATTTTTATAATAAGGATAAATACTTTTTTTATATAATAAATATTGTTAATATGTGGTCTTGTTGGCCTCACCACCTCTTAAAATAAGGCCCCACATGCCTCTATAAAGGTAAATATAATAGATTGTTTATTATAAAGGTGAATGATAATTTCCTTTTGGATTAACGACATTTCACTCTATTGAGATTTAGGGTTTGTAACGAAATGGGTCCCGAGGTTTCAATTTCTTTGATTCCAAATCCTGTCTTAACATCCTCAATACTTAATATATTTCATCTAAAGCCAAGCAAGAAAGGAGCTGATACTTTTAAAGCACCACTAGCCTCAACTTCATGTCAACTGATGCTTCAACTGCAAGATCAAATGGCGTAGATGAAGCATAATGAAGAAAGGTATCATTAAGGTATAGGGTTGTTAGATTAGCATTTTGTGATGGATTAGATGGTTTTTGTTGTTGGTTAATTGGTCCTAGGGTTTAGGCCTTGTTGTTTTTGGTAAATTGGTCCTAGAGTCTGCCTACAAGAGTGCCTATGATCTGCTGGCCATTCTTTGATGACCAGAGAACCAATTGTTATTATACTTGCAATGAATTGGGCAGTGGCATGGAGATTGATAACAATGTCAAGAGAGATGAAGTGGAGATGCTTGTTAGAGAGTTGATGGAGGGAGAGAAGGATAAGAAATTGAAAAGGTAGGCTAAGGAGTGGAAGAAACTAGCAGAAAATGCAACTGATCCACATGGCTCCTCATCCATAAACTTAGATAATTTAGTCCATCAAGTGCTGTTAAGAAAAAACTAGATGTTATCCATATAAATAAAAAATCGCCACATTATTGTTGGTATGATGTCATGCGGAGTTGGAATAGTACATAAAATATTAGCTACGGATCTCCTCCGGCCATGGGGATTATGTAGCCACAATTGCACCGTGGCTTATGTACCGAAGACTTAAAATCAAGAAAAAGGATTTTTAGTTATTTATGTTCCACTTTGCTACTTCATCTAAGTCTTTTTGTCGTAAATTTGACTATCTATCAACTGACTTTTCTTTGCACAGTTACTTGTGTCTCCAAAATTTGACTATCTATCAACCAATGATTAACTCGTAGATTAGTTATTTATGTTGCAGGTAAAGTGCAGATCCAATTTGTCTGACAGCTAGACTTCTTTTTTTTGGACATTATCCTAAGTTTCCTATTTTGACTAGTTTTGCTTTATAAATTATCTAATTTGTAGACTATTAGTTATTTATATTATTATAACTAACAATTTCTACCACAACTTTTACCATTATTTATATAATCATAAGTTGACTATCTATCAATCAATGACGAACTTTTCGAAATTCTTGACCAACATGAGTGTATAAAGTCAAAAAGATTTAAAACATTTAATCATATTTTGTTGACTATTAGTGATGTGACAATTTCTAATATATATATATAATTCATTTTTATTGAGAGATTCCTCAAATAATTTTATTTGAAAACCTTACGAATTTTTTTTCAACAATCCAAATCGTCTATTTTTCAAATCTTCACTCATAGATCATCTTTATAAAAATAATACAAATTTATAAATAAACCCAATTCTAGACACGTATTTATAAAACAACCCAAGCACTATTTAAACATAGAAACACACCCAAAATCAACCACAAAGTCAACTTTTTGGGTGTGTTTATAAATGAGTTTTGAGTGTGTGTAATGATGGGTTTTGGGTGTGTTTATATGTTTAAATAGTGCTTGGGTTTTTTTATAATTTCAACCCCCATTTTGGGTGTTTTAGTGAAACTCCCTAAAAATAATCAGACAAATTGAAAATCATTATAACATCTAATAGAGATCAACAAAATCAATAAACACGATACTTCAAGAGAGTGCTTAAATTTCAATAATTTAATTGAATAGTCAAATGATATCGGATTCAAGTGGTTTTTTGTAGAGATGATCTTTGAATGAATATCTACACAAATAGACAGTTTGGATTAGTGAAATAAAATAATCTGCATTTGCATTTTGCAAGCACTCCAATGATTGTGGCTTAATTATTGTTATACCCCTTGAAACGGGCACTTGGTCTCACTTTATCCTAAGAACTTAAAATTTCTCACTTAACTCCCAAAATCTCTAAAAATTGCTAAAATTTTCTCACTTTACCATTTTTGTCTATTTCTGTTCACAAAACCGTTAAGTGTGTTGAAGTGGCAGGGGCATTTTAATAATTTAGCTATTAAAATACTTTATAATCCAAATTAAATATTAAAAAATAGATTTAAATTATTTTTTTTAAATTAACTACACATAGCCATCATCCAAACCCAATAAGGCCCACCACCCAAACCCGGGAAACCCACCCATACTCAAACCCCAAACATAGCAGCCCCCAAGAATTGCAGACCCATCACCCGAAACTTTTTGTGGCCCAATAATTGGAGAAAAAACTTTCTTCTGCTCTAGCTATCTTATCACCTCAATTTATTCTTTATAGGTGAAAGGCCAAGAAAAGATAATGAAACAAAATTATTCTTTATAGGGGAAAAGCCAATAGAATATACCAGTTCCCCTTCGCTTCTTCTCACGTCAATTTATCTGACAACTTTCTTCCCTCTCTAGCTATCTTATCTGCATAGACTTGTGTGAAGGGGAAAAAACAGAGAGCCAAAACAGGACACATTGAAAAGTAGCTCCGTTTTGCTTTATAAATAATCTGCATTTGCAAGCACTGCAATGCACACACAAAAGCAAATATGGATTCCACAGAAGTAGCTACTAAGCCACATGCTGTTTGCATTCCATTCCCTGCTCAAAGCCATATAAAGGCAATGCTTAAATTTGCAAAGCTCCTCCACCATAGAGGTTTTCATATAACCTTTGTTAACACAGAGTTCAATCACAAGCGCTTTCTTAAAACTCTAGGATCCAATTCCCTCGATGGCTTGCCTGATTTTCAATTTGAAGCCATCCCGGATAGCCTTCCAGATTCAAATGAAGACACCACACAAGATGTCACTTTGCTTTGTGAGTCCGTCAGAAAAAATTTCTTGGCTCCCTTTCATACCCTCCTTGCAAAACTCAACAATGATGCCATAGAAACATCTAGCAATCCTCCAGTGACTTGCATAGTTTCAGATGGTTTCTTGTCCACGTTCACAATCACAGCTGCTGAAGAAATTGGAGCCCCTATAGTGCTGTTCTACACTATAGCTGCCTGCAGCTTCATGGGATGTAAACAACTTCGCGCTGTGGTCGAAAAAGGACTTGCTCCACTCAAAGGTGAAATATATAACTACTCTTAACTGTATTGCAGATGAGAGCTGTTTAACAAATGGCTATCTGGATACCGTAATAGATTGGATCCCAGGAATGAGAGACATCCGTTTAAGGGATCTTCCGACCTTCGTGCAAATCACAAATCCGGATGACATCGTATTTAACTTCATCATGGAAGCAACCGATAGAGCTCATGAAGCTTCAGCAATCGTTATTCATACTTTTCAGGCCTTGGAGACAGATGTTTTGGATGCTCTCTCATTTATGCTTTGTTAGAAAGTAAATGTATTTTAGATAGGAAAGAATTTGTAATTGATTCATATACCCAATCCTTCCCTAGATGGAATTCCTAGATTGTAGGATTCCTTAGTGTACAAGGAAAACTCGTGTATATATATCTCTATGTTATTAATGAAAGATTATTCAAGCCAAATATATTTTCTACATGGTATACGAGCAGGTTTCAAAAACCTAGCTTTTTTTCTTCTCTCGTCTCTCACACATGGGTGACGACGGCTCCTCCGCAAAGGGCAGCAATGAAGCCGCTGACCCTCTTTTTCTCAACCACTCAGACCACCCTGGGTTGGTCCTCGTTTCAAAGAAACTCAATGGCGACAACTACAACACTTGGTCTCGCTCGATGAAGATTTCTCTTAGTGCTAAAAATAAAATTGGGTTCATAGATGGATCCATCAAGAAACCTAAGGCGGACAAGCACCCTCTCGATTCTGCGGCATGGCAGCGATGCAACGACATGGTGGTGTCGTGGCTCTTAACTTCTCTGGAACCAGATGTGGCTGACAACGTCATTTATTTATCCACCGCTCACGACATTTGGGATGACCTTCGCGAGCGTTTTTCTCAAAACAATGTCCCTCGTCTCTTTCAAATCAACCGTGAGATTGCTTCTCTCACTCAAGGACAGCTTTCTATTGCTGCATATTACACCAAATTGAAGGGGTTTTGGGATGAGTTGGCATCCTTCGGTGAGGCCACATCTTGCACATGCGGTGCACAGAACGAAACCAATAGACTTATGCAGTTTCTCATGGGATTACCCGAATCCTACAGTGCCATCCGTGGCCAGATTTTGTTGATGAAACCTCTCCCGTCGGCTCGACAAGCATATTCATTCATCTCACAGGAAGAGAAACAGCGAGAACTTGGCTCCACACGTACTCTGATTCGCGATCGCAGCCATGGCCGTTCGTCATGATTCTCGCTCTCGTCCCAGAGGAGATCGACCTCCACTCCACTGCACCTATTGCAACTATGATCACCATACCCGAGATACCTGTTACCAACTTCATGGATACCCACCCGGTCACCCCGCTATGGCGGCCCATTCCACGCCGCAACCACACCAACAACGGCAACAGAATCGGCACAACACCAACAGCGACAACCCACCGTTCTCATGCCTCATCTGCTGCCCACCAAGTCACCGCCCATGCTCCAACTCTCCAAGATATTCAGTCCACCATGCCCCACTTATCCGACAGCCAATATCAACAAATCATGTCTGTGATGGCTGATACATGCAGTTCCTCTCCTTCCAACCCGCAAGCACATGCTGCTCCTGCTAGTTCCTTTTCTCAAGGTTTGTCACCCATCGCTTCCTCTCATGGTCCATGGATCATTGATAGCGGCGCGACAGATCACATCACATGTTCTTCTCATTTATTGACAAATAGCACCCCCACCACTCATTCATCTCCTGTTTCCTTGCCTAGTGGAGACAAGGCTCCGATCACTTTGACAGGAACAATTTCATTAAATTCTCATACACAATTGAAAGATGTTTTATGTGTGCCTAGTTTTAATATTAATCTTTTATCCGTTAGTAAAATTACAGATGGGTTACGCTGTTCCGTAACTTTTTTTCCTTCTTGGGTTCTTTTGCAGGACTTGGTTTCGAAGACGACGATTGGTATGGGTAAGCGAGAGAGATCTTTACTACCTAGTGGCGCTCGCCTCCACCACCTCCGATGACCGTCCATCTTCCTGTCACCTTCTCACCACCTCCACCAACCTTTGGCACCGCCGGCTAGGACATCTTTCCCCAGCCCGTTTGCAATTCTTAGCTAGTACCTCTTTAAATTGCTCTTTTGATTCGTGTCATGTTTGTGATATTTGTCCGTTGGCAAAACAAACTCGCCAACCTTTTGGCCTTAGTTCTATTTCAACTTCTAGACCTTTCTCTCTTTTACATTGTGACATTTGGGGTCCTAATAAACATCCCTCTCTTACTGGGGCTTATTATTTTTTATCCATAGTTGATGATTTTTCTCGTTTTACTTGGGTTTTTCTTATGAAACATAAACATGAAACACAGGCCCTCCTCAAAACCTTTTTTGCCTATGTTGACACACAATTTCATCTCAAAGTTCAACAAATCCGTGTTGACAATGGGGGAGAATTCTTCGCCATGCGCAATTTCTTTTCTGCCCATGGGATAATTTATCAACACTCTTGCGTTTACACACCCCAACAAAATGGAGTTGTTGAACGCATAACACCGCCATCTCCTTGAAACTGCACGAGCCCTTCGTTTTCAATCTAATTTGCCCATAAAATTTTGGGGGGAGTGTGTTCTTACTGCCGCTTACCTTATCAATCACTTCCCTACATCTCTCCTCCACAACAAAACCCCTTTTGACATTCTCTACCACAAAGCACCCTCTTATAACCATATGAGAGTTTTTGGTTGCCTTGCCTATGCCACCTCTGTTCACCCAAGCTCCAAATTCGCTCCTCGAGCCCACAAATCTGTTTTCATTGGCTATCCCATTGGCCAGAAAGCTTACAAACTTTATGACCTTGAAACCCATAAAACTTTCACTAGCCGCGACGTTCTCTTCATGGAAGATACGTTCCCTTTCTCCAGCCCCGACCCATCCACACCACCACATACCACCGGACCCTCCTTCCTTTATTGCCCTCCGGACCCATTCCCTTTGACCTCCGACCCTTCTCCTCCTTCTCCGTCCACCACCGGCCTGCCCCTGACCCAGACCTCCTCCCTCCACCCACGGACCCCACTCATTCCGCCACCGGTCCTACCCCACTGACCTCCCTCTTCCCACGGATCCCACTCCTTCCGCTAGCGTCCCGGTCACCCAGCCCGCCCACTGACACGCCTCGGCCCACCCGTATCTCCTCCCGTCCCAAGCAACCTCCACACGCCTCAAGGACTTCGTTTGCTCGCAGTGATTCTGCCCCACATCAATCCTCGTCTTCGTCGACCGGTCCTTCCCAGTACTCGTTTTCCCCTCTGTAATTTTATTTCTTACCATCGGTACTCGCCCAGACATCTTTCTTTTGTTAACTCCATCAGTCGCAGCGTAGAACCTTCCTATTTTGCAGAGGCCAACAGCGATCCTCGCTGGCGTGAGGCTATGGACTCCGAACTTGCTGCTCTTGCTGACAATCACACTTGGACCCTTACTCATTTGCCTCTGGCAAATTCCCATTGCCGCAAGTGGGTGTACAAGATCAAACACCGTCTTGATGGTTCTGTTGAGCGCTACAAAGCTCGCCTTGTTGCCAAAGGTTTTACTCAAGCGAGGGCCTGGATTATCATGAAACCTTTTCTCCCATTTGCCAAGATGATCACCGTTCGTTGTCTTTTGGTCGCCGCCACAAGATCTTTGGGTTATCCAACAACTCGATGTTCATAATGCCTTTCTCCATGGTGATTTACATGAGGAGATCTATCATCCCCTCCTCCTGGTCTTCGGCGGGGGGAGAACCTTGTGTGTCGCCTCCACAAATCTCTCTATGGACTTAAACAAGCTTCTCGACAGTGGTTTGCCAAGTTTACTGAAGCCATCCTTGCTTCTGGTTTTATCCAATCAAAGGCCGATTATTCTCTCTTCACCCGCAAAGTTGGCAAGTCTTTTACAGCATTATTAATTTATGTTGATGATATTCTGATTACAGGAAATGATATTGATGCCATTAATTCTCTCAAGAGTTTTCTACACACCCGTTTCCGTATCAAAGACTTAGGTGATTTGAAATATTTTTTGGGTATTGAAGTCTCCCGATCCAAGAAAGGCATTTATGTTTCACAAAGAAAATATGCACTTGAGATACTCAAAGATTATGGGTTCTTAGGTGCTCGACCAGTTGACTTTCCAATGGAGGAAGCCAAGCTTTCTGACAAAGCGAATTACTCAAAGATCCCGAAAAATATAGACGATTGGTGGGACGACTGCTCTATCTAACTATTACCCGACCGGACATCACCTATTCGGTACATGTCCTAAGTCGCTTCATGCACCAGCCACGATTACCTCACATGGATCTTGCTCTTCGAGTTATTCGATATCTCAAGTCCACTCCAGGTCAAGGTTTGCTTTTTCAGTCGATAACAAGTTAGATTTAATTGCTTATTGTGATTCGGATTGGGCTGGTTGCCCCATAACCCGTCGTTCAACTACTGGATATTGTGTATTCTTGGGTGATTCATTGATTTCCTGGCGAACTAAGAGACAAAGGACGGTTTCACTGTCCTCTGCAGAAGCCGAATATAGGGCCATGGCAAGCACCTGTTGTGAGGTTACTTGGTTACGTTTTCTGTTGCAAGATTTGCACTTGCCATCTTCAGAAGCATCTCGTATGTATTGTGATAATCAGGCGGCATTACATATAGCAGCAAATCCAGTTTTCCATGAGAGAACACGACATATTGAGATGGATTGTCATTTTATTCGTGACAAAATAATTGATTGTACTGTTTCTACATGGCATGTGAATTCTTCACAGCAACTAGCTGACACATTTACGAAACCTTTGGGCAAGGAGAAGTTTTCAGCTATGTTGCGCAAGTTGGGCGTTCTTGACATCCACTCTCCAACTTGAGGGGGAGTGTTAGAAAGTAAATGTATTTTAGATAGGAAAGAATTTGTAATTGATTCATATACCCAATCCTTCCCTAGATGGAATTCCTAGATTGTAGGATTCCTTAGTGTACAAGGAAAACTCGTGTATATATATCTCTATGTTATTAATGAAAGATTATTCAAGCCAAATATATTTTCTACATGCTTCCCCATGTTTACTCCATTGGACCTCTTCAATTGCATATCAATGAAATACCAGAACACATTTGAAAATGGTGGGATACAGTCTATGGAAAGAAGAAACTGAATGCCTCGAGTGGCTAAACACGAAGACACCAAACTCAGTTGTCTATGTGAATTTCGGCAGTATAGCAGTCATAACACCAGAACAGCTTGTGGAGTTTGGGTGGGGACTTGCAAATAGCAAGCTTCCATTCTTTTGGGTAATTAGACCTGATCTTGTTATTGGAGAATCTGCAATTTTGCCGCCAGAGTTTGTGGCTGAAACCAAGGAAAGAAGTCTAATAGCTGGGTGGTGCCCACAAGAGCAAGTCCTTAACCACCCATCAGTTGGAGGATTTTTAACGCACAGCGGTTGGAATTCAACAGTTGAGAGCATTACTGCAGGAGTTCCTATGCTCTGTTGGCCATTCTTCGGAGACCAGCAAATGGACTGTCGCTATACTTGCAATGAATGGGGCATTGGCATGGAGATTAGTAATGATGTGAAGAGGGATGAGGTAGAGAAGCTTGTCAAAGAGTTAATGGAGGGAGAGAAGGGTAAGAAGATGAAAAATAAGGTCATGGAGTGGAAGAAACTTGCAGAAGAAGGTACTGGTCCACATGGTTCTTCATCCACAAATTTAGACAATTTAGTGAATCAAGTGCTATTGAGAAAAAGTTAAGATGTTTCCATAAGAATATTGATGTTATTAATTATCATTTCCATTGCCATTGTCTCAAATAATCAACTAGCTAGCAATATATATGTAGAATTTTATTCTGATTAAGGTTTCAAGCCTTCAACTCTAAAGTCTCATCATTCTTCAGGCAATTGTGCACTAACCATGATGCATTATATTAATAATATATTAAATTAATAGAACCAGCCCCAGTGACTAAGTTAGATTCGTCGCAGTAACCACACTTGTTTTGGTAGGAGCGGTCATAGAATGTAAATTAAAAGTAAACAATTATGATTATGTTAGAGATAAGCATGTAATTTCTTATTAATTGTTAAATGCTTAATTCGAAAGAAAGAAAAAAAACAAGAAAACACAAAAAAAAAAAAAAAAAAAGGTTAAAGAAAAGAGAAAATCCAAATCCTACTTTGTTTCCTCGTCTTTCCTTATTACCTTAATATGTTTGACAGTTAAGATTCTTGGGCCTTACTATTGAAATTTTTTGGGGGGTCAAAAGTTAGAAGGTCTTTACATGATTTGGCTCCTAGGAAACTTATGTCATCCCCAATCTTTTTTATTTTATTTTTAATATAAGCGATAGCCTCAACTACAAAGGGGAGGGAGTTTCTCGACACATACCCTACCAAAGTGCCATGGGGATTTGAACTTGAGATCATTGGTCTGCATATCAAAACCCTTTTCCAATGTGTTAGACCTCATTAGCCACGCCAGTATATTCTTAATTTGCTTGTTGAGGATTGTGTTAGTTTTTGTAATTATACTAAGAGTAGCAATTATGTGCAATTTTCACGCAATACGACACATAGTAAGCATATTATGGTTCACTAATATTCGATACGAAAACAAGGACGAATATACGTGCCACTCTAGCCCAGTGCTGAATTTTTAGAATATACAACAAGCGAAGAAGAACCATTGCTAAATGAAGCAAGGAAATTGCATAATATTACAAATGAAACTAAGCTCTAATTATCTCCATGTGCTCAAAAATCAAACCCGATCGAATGCGTCTTCGTGGTTTGATGAATATGGGGCTTTGCAGTTCAAATATCTTTTATATGTAGAGAGCTTCCATTGAGGGATTCCTCAAATAAGTTATTTGAGGGACACCCTTGTAGGGCCCACTTCACATTGTATTTCACTAATGAAGAATAAGGCCATGGAGTGGAAAACAATTTGAATCTTTATTCTGATTGCTTGATAATGTTTAATTGGTTTAATTGTGAAAAATACTGTATACCCACTCAAATATCATTTACTTGTTTGTTTGTTCTGGGCATTAAATTCTGTTGGCTATCTTTGTCAATTTATTTGATTCCTACAGGGAAAACTTTTGCTTATATAATCACTTTGATTTGCCGAAGGTCTTGATTACATAACCGTTTGTGTATATATATATATTTAATTAGTCTATTGGTATTAGTATTCAATTTCTAAACTGTGCCACCATTATTTATCAAACGGCAATATTTTTTCTTTAATGACCAATGTCTCTTCGGTGTCAGCAACTTCTATATGTATAGCCTTGGCTATTTTGGCTCAAAAGACATCTCAATTTGAGCATTTTCTCTCAATTCCTGTCCTCCCACATTATTTCCTTTCCTCACAATTTTCATACAGTTTTATTGTGTTAATTTTATTTTACTTCCAAGGGAAAGATTCAAGTGTTCATCCGATCCAAGTATTGCGAGTGTACGTTTACAAGGATCAAAGGTTGTTGTATCCTGGAGGGTAAGACGTCATAACTTGCTACACTGAGATATTATATATCTCAAGAGGGGCGGATCTACTCTTAAAGACAGTGGCTTACACACCTCAACCTACTGTTCGTGATCAAAGGAGAGCATCCACAACCAATATTTCCAACAATCTTAAGGGTATATCCATGGATGCCATCACCAAACTTCCTGATGTTTCCAAGATTGACACCTTCAATGGAGCTTTCTTTAAACGCTGGCAAGAACGAGTGTTTTCCACCCTTGATGTTCTCAACCTCTCCACCTACCTTACCAAGCTCAAGCCAATGGAAGGAACCGACAACTACAATAAAGCACTAGCACAGTGGGAGAAAGGTAACAAAATATGTAGGCACACAATTTTGAGCATACTTTCTAACGAGTTGTTTGATATATATTGTTCATACAAAACCGCAAAAGAGATTTGGGAGAATTTGAACAAAAAGTACATGATCGAAGATGCTGGCACCCAAAAATATGCAATTGGAAATTTCCTGCAATTCCAAATGGTGGAGAGCAAATATGTGTCCTAAAACATTTGTGTGTGGAAGTCTCATTGAAAAGCTCCCTGAATCATGGAAGGACTACAAGAACAACATGAAGCACAAAAGGAAGCAAATGAGCCTTGACTTAATTGTGCACATCCGAATCAAAGAAAAGAACTGTATGCAGGACAAAGTCATCAGAGCCAAAGAAATTATATATATACTAAAACGAGTTCACGAATTCACTGTTCCTAGACTGTAGCTTAGGAATAGTGAAGTGCCGATTTTGCCCTTTACTGAAATTTTCCTTATGTTCCTTTTTTGCCCTTCTCTCTTTGGATGCTAACTCTCCCCACTGTTTCGCTTTCCACAGCGATCGTCCGCCGAACCAGCTTGGTTGGGCTGGTTGGGGCAGCCATGGACTTCGATCTTCGGATTCCTTTGGGGCCGTAGATTTCCATTTGGGCTAGCGCCTTGCGAATCTCGCCGTTCGTTTGGTCTTCATCTCATCTCATCTGCTCATTCGTTGGTTCAACCATCTTTCATCCTCTGTGCAACGTTCGTCTGAGAGATTTTCGATCTGCAAGTTCTTCCATCTTTTCTCTTCAGGTTTGCATCCCTTTACTTTTTAACGGATTAATGGCTTGCTGTTGGGTTTCTGAGCGTGCTGTTCAATCCTTTGATTCTTGCCCAAAAAATTATTAAGCAGTCAAGATCTCTCTGTCTCTCTCTATTTGAGCATGTGGATAATGAACCCTAGGAGCTTAATATCTGTTTGCATCTAAAAGAAAATATGATTAGGAGCTGATATTCTGAACTAATCGACCAGTCTCTTAGCTGGAAGGTAGAGATGGTTGGTTCAATATAAGATCATTCAAACAAAAAATCTGATTTTACACTGTATAAAATATGTAGAAACCTACTTACTCTCTGTTTGTTTGCTTAGAAAATGCAAGAAAAAAACAGAAAATGTCATCTTTTTAAACATTTTACTGTTGTTTTGTGGGTAGGAGTTCAATAATTATGCTTATAAGAGCATTTGAGGTCACCCACTTAATAACATTAGTACTTTTTATTGAAATCACTTGGGTTTCTGTGGAAACTCAAGGACATAAAGGAAAAAGTTTGAGTCTTTGTTCTATAATTATGTTGGATTGAAAAGTTGGTGCCTTTGTTCTTTCATACATGTGCTTAGCATTACAATGAAAATTTCCTTTCATTGTTTTTTGGTTATTGAATGGTTTGAGCATGAGGAAAAAGGTGATTTTGCAACCTCAACAAAGCATTTCAAGTAAGAACCATATCCTCGAATTGCCCTTTTGGACCAAAATTAAGCCTTTTGTGTGATGGTTTATCATATAATTGGGTTCTATGTTTGGGCTTATGGATTGGTTCATGGTAGATTTGAATTGGCATGCGGAGTTGCTTGGGTGAAGCTGATGACTCTGTGCATTGCAGGACTACAACAAAATGGTGCACTTACATCTATTCGTGGACTTTGAAATAGAAACAAGGTTTGCATCTTTTAATCGCCTCCACTGTATTTCAATTTCTTTCCCTTTTATTAATTTTGATTGTATTTCTCCCCTGTGATGGGATTGAACAGGCTTTTGAATTGGTAATGGCAGGTGACTGTTTGTGCGTGAATAAAGGCTTGCCATTGCCCTTGCTGATGTTGTGGGACAGAGCCAGTGTATATGTACAGAAGTTGAGGGATACAATGTTCTCTCTCCCTCTCTTTAATTTCAGTTATTTTTCTTTTAATAGAATTTCGTCAAATTTTTTGGTTCTGGATTTTTTGTGTTGAACAAATTTACAATAAAGGTATTTTATGACGTTCTGTGTTCGTAAATATCTTTTGTAGAACAGCACAGAATGTTGACTGACTTTGAAGGTGTTGCAAGAAAAAACGAAGTAGGGTTCCGCATTTGGACTAGCAAAGAGGTTTGTCAATCGTTCTCTCACCCTCAATTTTTTTTCTTTCAATAAGTCGATTACATCTCAGCCTTAAATTCGCTGTTTTTTATTTCTGTTTAATTTAATGAGACAATTTCTGTTACAGAATTCTAAATTATGCTTCTTTTTTCCATGTTAGGGTATTGGGATGCTAAGGGGTTCTTATAACTTAGATGGGTATGCTTCAAGAAGGTTGGTTTTATTCTGGAAGAATACCCATTTGGTTTTCGACATAGTTTATTTAGTTAAATATATGGTTGCTGGTGAAATGGATTAGCCAAATATTGCATATGTAATATGCCTACAAATTCTTAGTATTGTTGTGAACAGTCAGTTTAAGTGGAGGATTGTTGTATGAAATTTGGTGAACAAATATCTAGAAATTATCTTCACAGTTTCTTAGGTTCCATTTAATTTGGTATTTGTTTTTGTGTGATATATTTCTCTTAGGGCATGTCAAATGGTAAAGCTGCAATTAACGGTGTCTTTTTTGTGTTGCAGTTCCACCAGTACAGGTTGTTGGGAGAAAGCTCCCTATGGCATCTAATGAGCACCCCAAGATTTACCAAATGAAGCTCTGGGCCACAAATGAGGTTCACGCCAAGTCCAAGTTCAAATAATCCTTAGCCTTCCCAAATGTTCATTGGTGAATTTTTGGTTAAACTTAATATTGTTGGTTGATTTGTTTGGATTAGGTATTTCATGAGGAAGCTGAAGAAGGTCAAGAAGAGCAATGGCCAAGTGCTTGCCATTAATGAGGTTTGTTCTCTTTGCTGTTTATACTTTATTTTTTTCCAATTAATAAATTTGTACCCATTTTGATTATTTGTTAGTGTCTAATGTAGTCAATGTTTTTTTGGGGTGGGGAAGTGGTTCCTTCTCAACTCTCCTCCTGGCAAAATCCAATTTGTTGCCAAAGGGCTCCACCTTTGACCCCAAAGCGTCACTCTTTTATCACATTTATTTCGCTTTTTTCTAATTTTGTTTCGATAATTTGAATCGTATTTTGTATTTGATGTTTGGCTTTGGTGGCAGATGTGAAGGAGGTTGCGTCATAGGCATCCTCTGGAATATTATGAAAACCTATCAGCATATCCACACCTTCTTTTACACCCGATTTCTCTGCACATTCTTCTCAAAAACTTAAATGCTTTATGCTCCATAGCCTTTGGTAGTTTTCTCTTCTTTCACTTGGTTCCATTTTAAGTTTGAACTTTTTTAAAAAAATCTTTATTGTAAATTTGTTACTTTAAATCCTTAATTTTAGGATTAGTTGTGGTTTATTTTTATACCTTATAATGAATTGAGATGTGGACAATGAATGTGTTTCTTCCTTCATAGTTATGGTTTATTTTTATACCTTAAAATGATATTTCTCTTGATATCTTTTCTTTGGTATATAGGTGACATGAAGCAGAAACAGGGAAGGAAATCTCATATGAAATGGGTATTTTATGTTGGAGGTTAGGTTTATTTTATGATTTTTTAATGTTAGATTTCATACTGAATCAATTTGAAAGGTTCCCCTGAGGACTATATGAATTTCTTTTTAAGTTTTTATGGTTATAAGTTTAACACATTAAATTTATTTTTTCTTATCAGTTCTTTCTACTTTATTTTGCTAATTCAGTGATAGTAGTTGTCAAAAATGGCATCAAAGCTTGGCAAATCTATGCTTGATGGGGTTGGTATTACGATTTGATCAGTGATGGGACGTTTGGTTAAATCCCAAGCAGGGAATGCATTCTTTGCCATAGTTCCCGGACAGGTCCTCTTGGCTTCCCTTGATGCTATCAGTAAGTTGATTAGGGTTCTATAACCTATAGGTGTTTATAGGTTATTTCTGGTTTTATAGCTTCTCCATTAAATTAACATAGCCTATAAATGGGAATACATGTATCAGTTTTGACCATAGGTGTCTAGAGATAATCTATTCTTTTGTACAACAAACTTGCACATGGTTTGATTCTGTTATGGGTATTTGGTTTGATTCTATTAAAGGCTGGGTCTTTTGGATTCATTCTGTTATAGGTATTTAATAATTTGTGGCAATGACATTATACTTTTGTCCACCACATTCGTAGAATGTGGCGTATTTAAATTGTGGTTTGTGCAGTTGATTTTGTGGCCTTAATTCTGTAAATTGTCTTCACTAAATTTTTCCATTTGTTTGCACTAACACCTACCAGTTTCCAAATTTGTAGCAATAGAATAAACACCCATTGATTTGAGGCTATTAAAGGTTGAGTGTTTTGGCTTAATTCTCTCATACCTATTTAATTATAAATTATCACAATTGTTCTAAGTTTGTTATCAATTGTTATCTGGAGGCTTTGACTTTATAGGAGTGGCGAGCGTTGGTCTTCTTCTTAAGATTGAACTCCAGCTTTTTCTATGTTTCGGTCTCTCTCTCTCACTGATCTGTAAGTAAATTTTGCTTCATCTTTCCATTCAATTTTTGTTGTTCTTCTTTTTCATTTTTTTTTTGTTACTAATATCTTGGATCTTATTTTATTAAACTATAAGACCTGTTTTAATTTGCTGCCCTAAAAGTCCAAATTCCTAATTTTTCCTCATAGTGGATCTGTGTTATTGATTTGCAAATGTTATCCAAATACTGAAATTGATTTGATTGTGTTATTATTTTGATGAAACCAGGTGAAACAATTTAGTTATTAAAATACTATATGATTGCTTTTGGTAAGGTTTTCTGTTTGATTATTAAAAATTAGTTGGTAAACCCTCAAAATCGGTATTTGGATATGCTGGTTCTTTTGTTACAGGGTTTAGGATAGCTCTGTTTTGGTAAGCAGGATATGCTGCTATTTGGGTAGTTATGTTTAAAGACATGTTCATTCTTTTACTACAGGGTTTTAATTCAAATTCGTTCTTATACTGGTTTATGGGACTGGGAATTTGAATTTGATAATTTTTGTTTTGGTAGGGGAAAGAAAATTTGGGAGTGTGATTCTAGGAACTGATTGCAATGTTTTAGCATAGTTGACTTGAAGAAGATTGGTTTAGGAAATATGTGGGATTTGAAAATCTGACTTCTAAATTGGAATTCTGTTTGTGGACATTAGAGATGATGAGAAAGAATTCAGAAAAGTTAAAATTCATAGGTTTTTTTGTTTGTGGGTTTGATTTACCAAGCGGATTTTTGTTGATTTTTGCATTGAATGGAGACTTATTGAAAACTAAAAAAGTTTGTATATCCTAATTTCAGAATGCAGAGTTTGGTTATATTGTTTTTTTTCCTTTTCATGGGCTAATAATTTGGCCATGCTTCTACTCTTTGCAGCTGCTAGGGACTTGGAATGGATACGCAAGATACATCTCCTTCAGTGTTGCTATTCTTTGACAAGCAAAGATTTATATTTAATGTTGGAGAGGTAAGGAACTCAATTACATACATTTTCCCTGTGGTTTCTTTCCATACAGATTTTGCTCAAGCTAATTTTTTGGTTTAATGAAAAGATTGTGCATGCATAAAATACTCAAGCTAATTTCTTCCCCGATTTTTCTGTTTTTTCTTTTTCTTCTTTTTAAAAAAATCATGTTTTCTTTTGATATTTTGCAGGTGGTCTTTCTTTGCTTTGGATAGAGCAGTTTGGTTGGTGTTTTCAGTTCTGTTAAGCAAGGGGTGAGTTTCTAGGCTGAAATTTCAATTAATTGTTTTAAGTTTTGTGAATAGAGCATAGGAATTAGCTAATGGCATCAATTGACAATTGGTTGGTGTTAATTTGTTGTTGTAATGATAGGTTTAGATGATTACAATATTTGAACATGTTGGTAAATCCTTTGAGTGTTTTGGCAATTGGGTAGTTGAGATGTTCCCTGCCTATTTTCATCGCTTTATACACATTTCACGCATTTTAAAACCATGACATCGCGCGGGCACCTTTTGCTAGTTTCATCTAAAGCCAATGTCATCGAAGGTAAATCTTCCAAGAATTACAATAAATCTAAATTTTTAAAATCCCTTTGATCATTACCAAATGATGAAGATAGCTATTACCTTTTTTTGTTTTGTGAGCCACTGTTTTTTTAGAGACGTTCTAATCAATTATCTTCCTTTGTTTTAATTGCACCGTGGCTTATGTATTTGAGGCCACATGTGTATAAAAATTGATAGCCACAATTTACCATGTCGTGGCTAGGAGAACTGTTGCTTATAATATTGTTTTGCTTGTATGCGCAATCCATTTTTTATCACGGGAGAGAATTTGAATTTTAGAAACATGAAAATAATTGAAACACAAGAATAAGACAAACACCACCGAAGACTTCGAATCAAGAAAAGGATTCACTTTGCCACTTCATCTAAGTCTTTGTCTTTTTGTCTTGATTGATCAACTGACTTTTCTTTGCACAGTTACTTGTGTGTCGAAAATTTGACTATCAACCAATGACTAACTTGTAGATTAGTTATTTATGTTGCAGGTAAAGTGAAGATCCATTTTGCTACTTCATCTCATTACCTCAATTTTGTCTGACAGCTAGACTTCTTTTTTGGACATTATCCTCAGTTTGCTATTTTGACTAGTTCCCCAATAATTGGAGAAAGAATTGGGGAAAGGCCAAGAAAAGATAATGAAACCAAATTATTCTTTATAGGGGAAAAGCCAATAGAAGATACCAGTTCCCCTTCGCTTCTTCTCACCTCAATTTGTCTGACAACTTTCTTCTCTCTCTGGATATCTTTATCTGCATAGACTTGTGTGGAGGGAAAAAAACAGAGAGCCAAAACAGGACAAATTGAAAAGTAGCTCAGTTTTGCTTTATATATAATCTGCATTTGCAAGCACTGCAATGCACACACAAAAGCTAAGATGGATTCCAAAGAAGTAGCTACAAAGCCACATGCTGTTTGCATTCCAGTTCCTGCTCAAAGTCATATAAAGGCAATGCTTAAATTTGCAAAGCTCCTCCACCACAGAGGTTTTCATATAACCTTTGTTAACACAGAGTTCAATCACAAGCGCTTTCTTAAATCTCTAGGACCCAATTCCCTTGATGGCTTGCCTGATTTTCAATTTGAAGCCATCCCAGATAGCCTTCCGGATTCAGATGAAGATGCCACACAAGATGTCACCTTGCTTTGTGAATCCGTCAGAAAACAAAATTTATTGGCTCCCTTTCTTGCCCTCCTTGCAAAACTCAACAATGATGCCATATCAACATCCACCAATCCTCCTGTGACTTGCATAGTTTCAGATGGTTTCATGTCCACGTTCACAATCACAGCCGCTGAAAAAATCGGAGTCCCTATAGTGCTGTTCTACACTATAGCTGCCTGCAGCTTCATGGGATTTAAACAAATTCGTGCTTTGGTCGAAAAAGGACTTGCACCACTCAAAGGTGAAATATATAACCTTTTAATTGAAGCAATTGTTGTTTAGCTTATGGTGAAATATATAACCTTTTAATAAAATGTTTCTTCAGTTGAATTTCATTTGTACTATTGCAGATGAGAGCTGTTTCACAAATGGCTATCTGGACACCGTAATAGATTGGATCCCAGGAATGAGAGATATCCGTTTAAGGGATCTCCCGACCTTCTTTCGTACCACAAATCCGGATGACATCATGTTTAACTTCATCATGGAAGAAACCGATAGAGCTCATGAAGCTTCAGCAATCATTATTCATACTTTTGATGCCTTGGAGCCAGATGTTTTGGATGCTCTCTCATTTATGCTTCCCCGTGTTTACTCCATTGGACCTCTTCAATTGCATCTCAATAAAATACCAGAACACCCTTTGAAAATGGTGGGATACAGTCTATGGAAAGAAGAAACTGAATGCCTCGAATGGCTAAACACGAAGACACCAAACTCAGTTGTCTATGTGAATTTCGGCAGTATAGCAGTCATGACACCAGAACAGCTTGTGGAGTTTGGGTGGGGACTTGCAAATAGCAAGCTTCCATTCTTTTGGGTAATTAGACCTGATCTAGTTATTGGAGAATCCGCTATTTTGCCGCCAGAATTTGTGGCTGAAACTAAGGGAAGAAGTCTAATAGCTGGGTGGTGCCCACAAGAGCAAGTCCTTAACCACCCATCAGTTGGAGGATTTTTAACGCACAGCGGTTGGAATTCAACAGTCGAGAGCATTACTGCAGGAGTTCCTATGCTCTGTTGGCCATTCTTCGCAGACCAGCAAATGGACTGTCGCTATACTTGCAATGAATGGGGCATTGGCATGGAGATTAGTAATGATGTGAAGAGGATGAGGTAGAGAAGCTTGTCAAAGAGTTAATGGAGGGTGAGAAGGGTAAGAAGATGAAAAATAAGGTCATGGAGTGGAAGAAACTTGCAGAAGAAGCTACTGGGCCACATGGTTCTTCATCCACAAACTTGGACAATTTAGTGAATCAAGTGCTATTAAGAAAAAGCTAAAGATTTTACCATAAGATGTTAATTTTTATTTTTATTGCTATTGTCTCAAATAATCAACTAGCTAGCAATATGTACTCAGGCCTGTAAAACCTATGTTACTATAGCTAGAATTTTATTTTGCTCTAAGATTTTAATTAATTATGTTCAAATTATATATTGATGTCTCCCACAAATATTATATGCTCCAGTGTTGACTGCTTAGAGCATTTTCACCCAATTTGCCATGACAAAAGGCAAGGGGAGGCAAGGACTTGTACTATTCATGTGAATAGTGTCTGCCCAAGCTATTTTATTGTTGCTTTTCCACCCTTTCTAGGGCAAAGGGCAATTATTATTCACAACAAATGAATTTTATTTTTATATTTATAAGATTAATTTTGATAAGATTTTTGGATAAAATATTTGGATAAGATTTCCGATGGCCAGGTGTCCATATTTATTATAAAATTCACATCTCATATTTCAGATAAGATTTTCGGTTGCTACTATTGCGCCACATGTCATCTCTATCTTCTAAATCCATTTATAAAACCACACCCTCAAGTCACATCAATCATCGATATCCTCTATATCCTTTCATTTATCAGATTTTACAAAACACATTCTACTTTCAAGAATAAGACCAACACCACCGAAGACTTCGAATCAAGAAAAAAGATTTCACTTTGCTACTTCATCTAAGTCTTTGTCTTTTTGTCTTGATTGATCAACTGACTTTTCTTTGCACAGTTACTCGTGTGTCGAAAATTTGACTATCAACCAATGACTAACTTGTAGATTAGTTATTTATGTTGCAGGTAAAGTGAAGATCCATTTTGCTACTTACATCTCAATTTGTCTGACAACTTTCTTCTCTCTCTAGATATCTTTACCTGCATAGAGAGCCAAAACAGGACAAATTGAAAAGCAGCTCAGTTTTGCTTTATAAATAATCTGCATTTGCAAGCACTGCAATGCACACACAAAAGCTAAGATGGATTCCAAAGAAGTAGCTACTAAGCCACATGCTCTTTGCATTCCAGTTCCTGCTCAAAGTCATATAAAGGCAATGCTTAAATTTGCAAAGCTCCTCCACCACAGAGGTTTTCATATAACCTTTGTTAACACAGAGTTCAATCACAAGCGCTTTCTTAAATCTAGGACCCAATTCCCTTGATGGCTTGCCTGATTTTCAATTTGAAGCCATCCCAGATAGCCTTCCGGATTCAGATGAAGATGCCACACAAGATGTCACCTTGCTTTGTGAATCCGTCAGAAAACAAAATTTATTGGCTCCCTTTCTTGCCCTCCTTGCAAAACTCAACAATGATGCCATATCAACATCCAGCAATCCTCCTGTGACTTGCATAGTTTCAGATGGTTTCATGTCCACGTTCACAATCACAGCTGCTGAAAAAATCGGAGTCCCTATAATGCTGTTCTACACTATAGCTGCCTGCAGCTTCATGGGATTTAAACAAATTCGTGCTTTGGTCGAAAAAGGACTTGCACCACTCAAAGGTGAAATATATAACCTTTTAATTGAAGCAATTGTTGTTTAGCTTATGGTTAACTCTTAATTTCTTGTTTCTAAACATGCAAATAAAATGTTTCTTCAATTGAATTTCATTTGTACTATTGCAGATGAGAGCTGTTTCACAAATGGCTATCTGGACACCGTAATAGATTGGATCCCAGGAATGAGAGATATCCGTTTAAGGGATCTCCCGACCTTCTTAGAAAGTTGATATACCTGGCACACATAAGACCATATATTGTATATGTTATGAGTGTGGTTAGTCAGTTTATGCAATCACTCAGTGTTTCTCATAGGAATGTAGTTGATCGGATTTTAAGATACTTAAAGTCAGCCCCTGGGAAAGGATTAATGTTCTAAAAAAATGGAGATCTTGAAGTTGTTGGATATACAAATGTTGATTGGACTGGGTCCATTACATATAGACACTCTACTTTTGTTTACTTTACATTCGTGGGAGGTAACCTAGTCACTTGGCGGAGTAAAAAACAAAATGTGGTTTCTCGGTCTAGTATAGAAGCAAAGTATAAAGGAATGACTCAAGAAGTTTGTGAATTATTGTGGATCAGAAGACTCTTGACAGAATTGGGCTTCAAACTAGAAAAGCCAATAGAGTTGCATTGTGACAACAAGTCAGCTATCGATATTGCTCATAATCTAGTTCAAAATGATCGAACCGAGCATGTTGAGATGGATAGACATTTCAACAAAGAAAAAATTGAGAATAAGATCATTCGCCTCCCATTCATAAACTCAGAAGATCAATTGGTAGATGTTTTTACAAAAGCTGTTTGTGGAAGAGTATTTTATAACTCACGTAGCAAGTTGGGCTTTAGTGATGTATATGCACCAACTTGAGGAGGAGTGTTGGCGTGACTCTCCTAATTAAACAAAGAGATTTATTTCCTTGATTAATTTAGGGATTTACTTTCTTATTTTACATAATTGACAAATCATTGTATATTTAGGAGATACTATCCTATTTAATTACTGTATCTATTTCCTTATAAAGCACTTATATAAACTCCTATATAAACTTCCTTATGGAGAAAAATACAACTGAATATAAAGTATTCAAACCATATTCATATTTTAGCATGTTGTATCTGTTATGGTTTTAAGATCTAACATTAATCACTGAAAGATACAAGATAACATGAACATAGGAACAATTTTTTTTTATTTTTAAAATTTTTTTTTTATAGCAATGACAATTGAGATGTTTGCATTCCATAAATCATTTTGTCAACTGACTTTTCTTTGCATAGATATTTGTGTGTTGAAAATTTGACTATCTATCAACCAATGACGAACTTTCATACAAGTAATTTCACATTCCCTTATACTAGTCGAAAATTTGACTATCTATATCAACCAATGACTAACTTCTAGAAATACTTGAGCAACAATTTCTACCACTATATAGTTATTTATGTTGCAGGTAAAGTGAAGATACCAGTTTCACTTTGCTACTTCATCTCATTACCTCAATTTGTTTGACGACTTCTTTTTTTGACATTATCCTCAATTTCCTATTTTGACTGGGAAAAAACAGAGAGCCAAAACAGGACACGTTGAAAAGTAGCTCAGTTTTGCTGTATAAATAATCTGCATTTGCAAGCACTGCAATGCACACACAAAAGCTAAGATGGATTCCAAAGAAGTAGCTACTAAGCCACATGCTGTTTGCATTCCAATTCCTGCTCAAAGTCATATAAAGGCAATGCTTAAATTTGCAAAGCTCCTCCACCACAGAGGTTTTCATATAACCTTTGTTAACACAGAGTTCAATCACAAGCGCTTTCTTAAATCTCTAGGACCCAATTCCCTTGATGGCTTGCCTGATTTTCAATTTGAAGCCATCCCGGATAGCCTTCCCGATTCAGATGAAGATGCCACACAAGATGTCACCTTGCTTTGTGAATCCATCAGAAAACAAAATTTCTTGGCTCCCTTTCTTGCCCTCCTTGCAAAACTCAACAATGATGCCATATCAACATCCAGCAATCCTCCTGTGACTTGCATAGTTTCAGATGGTTTCATGTCCACGTTCACAATCACAGCAGCTGAAGAAATCGGAGTCCCTATAGTGCTGTTCTACACTATAGCTGCCTGCAGCTTCATGGGATTTAAACAAATTCGTGCTTTGGTCGAAAAAGGACTTGCACCACTCAAAGGTGAAATATATAACCTTTTAATTGAAGCAATTGTTGTTTAGCTTATGGTTAACTCTTAATTTCTTGTTTCTAAACATGCAAATAAAATGTTTCTTCAATTGAATTTCATTTGTACTATTGCAGATGAGAGCTGTTTCACAAATGGCTATCTGGATACCGTAATAGATTGGATCCCAGGAATGAGAGATATCCGTTTAAGGGATCTCCCGACCTTCTTTCGTACCACAAATCCGGATGACATCTTGTTTAACTTCATCATGGAAGAAACCGACAGAGCTCATGAAGCTTCAGCAATCATTATTCATACTTTTCATGCCTTGGAGCCAGATGTTTTGGATGCTCTCTCATTTATGCTTCCCCGTGTTTACTCCATTGGACCTCTTCAATTGCATCTCAATGAAATACCAGAACACCCTTTGAAAATGATGGGATACAGTCTATGGAAAGAAGAAACTGAATGCCTCGAGTGGCTAAACACGAACACACCAAACTCAGTTGTCTATGTGAATTTCGGCAGTATAGCAGTCATGACATCAGAACAGCTTGTGGAGTTTGGGTGGGGACTTGCAAATAGCAAGCTTCCATTCTTTTGGGTAATTAGACCTGATCTTGTTATTGGAGAATCCGCTATTTTTCCGCCTGAGTTTGTGGCTGAAACTAAGGAACGAAGTCTAATAGCAGGGTGGTGCCCACAAGAGCAAGTCCTTAACCACCCATCAGTTGGAGGATTTTTAACGCACAGCGGTTGGAATTCAACGGTTGAGAGCCTTACCGCTGGAGTTCCTATGCTCTGTTGGCCATTCTTCGGAGACCAGCAAATGGACTGTCGCTATACTTGCAATGAATGGGGCATTGGCATGGAGATTAGTAATGATGTGAAGAGGGATGAGGTAGAGAAGCTTGTCAAAGAGTTAATGGAGGGTGAGAAGGGTAAGAAGATGAAAAATAAGGTCATGGAGTGGAAGAAACTTGCAGAAGAAGCTACTGGGCCACATGGTTCTTCATCCACAAACTTGGACAATTTAGTGAATCAAGTGCTATTAAGAAAAAGCTAAAGATTTTACCATAAGATGTTAATTATTGCTGTTGTCTCAATTAATTAACTAGATGTACTCAGGCCTGTAAAACCTGTGTGTTACTATTATATATTGTTTTTTTTTGGGCTTGTCCAATATAGATCCTTACATTTTCTATTTCCTAGACGTATACCCATAACTTTATAAATCTATATGTAAAACCCAATTTCAAATTTAAATGACCAGTATGATATAAGAGGTCGTAGTATTTCTATGTTTTTACATCGTTGCCACTAAACTTCATATTTTATTTATAATTTATTTCAAGCATTTCATTAACTGTCATAATTGTAATTAATATACTCCCTATTAATAGCATATCAATCACCCCATTTCTTATAGTTGTCATTCCCTCTCACATCTCGCCCCCTAAAATTGCAAACAAAAAAAAAAAATCTGTAAATTACATATCCAATAATGTACCTATGAAAATTATAATATAAATATATACATATAAAATATACAAATTTATAAAATATAGGTATCCAATAAATTACATATCCAATAATGTACCTATGAAAAATAGGTACATTATTAGAGGAAAAAAATAGGTAAGTTATTTGGAGAGAGAAAATAGGTTCATTTAAAAAAATTACTTTTAATAAAACAAATAATAGGTACTTTCTTCAGAGAAAAAAGGCTATATTATTTATAGAAAAAAATAGGTACATTATTTAGATAAATAATATGTACTTTATTCGTAGTAGGTATATTATTCAAATGGTAGGTACATTGGATGACATATAATACCTAAATCCTAATTGTAAGTACATTAAAATTAATGTAGGTATTGGATGTCGTATAATGTAGGTATATTGGAATAGATAATTATGTACACTTTTCATACTAGGTAAATTGTATTTTTCATAAAACAAACAAGTAATAGGTACATTATTTTTTCAACATAATTAGTATGTATAGTTTTATTCATAAACAATTATAAAGTGGATTATTAGTCATGTATAATTCATAAAAAGAAAATAACATAAACATTTTATTAAACAAACCGACTACCCAAATTTGAATTTATTGTTAATTTTTTTTAAATGTTTCAAAATTAATTCCTACGTCTATTACAACTATTTGGAGATTTTTCCAAATTCAACATCTGTCATTATATACAATCCAATTAAAAACTGTTTCCATATTGATTCCTACATTAATATACAAAATGCAATAATAGCTTAGTTGGGGGTATTTTTGGAATCTGAAAAGTACAATAAATCAGATTTTATGCTTAATTAGGTAACTTGCTGAGTTGAATCCTAATCATGGGTTTTTACTTATACAAATTGGGTATTATTTATAGGAACAAAAAGTGAAGGGTTTTAGGTACGGTAAATTGAATTTGAAGGGTGTAAGCCAAATTTACTATTTTTTTTTCCCCAGAAATACTATATGCTTCAGTGTTGACGGCTTACAACTCTAATTGCAAAGACAATTCAGATGGTAAATAAATATCTAAACAATAGAAAGAAACAATAGAAAGAATTTATGTATAAAAATTATGTCAGACCCAATTATTCAGTTAAAAATTAAGAAGAAGTATACTCCAAAAAGGCCCACTTATTCATTAATCATAGTATAAGTGAACTATTAAAAAGAAGCTTTCTGTTGACAAACACTTTTTCGCTTTACCAATTCTTTCTACATGTTTCAATGAAGGCTGAAGTCCGATTGTTTAACTTTGAATCTCTTTTAATTTTGAATTTCATGCTTAGTTTTTTGGGAAATTAGTCTAGACTTTATATTTTTAGTTAAGATTCACAATTTTGAAGAATATTTTGTGAGTATATGTGCAAGTAAATATGTATTATTATACTAGAATTGATGTACATACGTTCTTTTTATATGTTACAATCTTAATTTGAGTTCCTATTATAGTTTCTCAAAGTATTTAAAAACAGATAGTATGAATGCACATAGAAAGTCGAGGGCGCTCTGAAACCTTAAGAACGCTTTATTATTGTTTTTTTTTTTTGGGTCAAAAGTTAGAAGGGCCTTACTATTGATTTGGCTCCTAGGTGCAATTTTCACATGATATGACACAGAGTTAGCATATTATGGTTTACTAGTATTTAATGCAAACCTATATATGACTCCTTAATTTATATTAAGGATAAGTAAGGAGCTTGTAGCTCAAGTGGTTAAGAACATTCATCCTCGCATCTGAAATCCTAGATTCAATTCCTCCCTCCCCTAATATCACTTGTATATATATATATCACTAGATTCAAATTCAAGTATGAAGGAGGAAACTTATTATGTTTTCAATCCCCATACAATAGTCAGATAACGACACAAAATAGCTAAAATGTACCACACACAAAATAGCTAAAATGTACCGCACACTTAAGTCACCAACAAAAGCCCTTTTTGGTAGTCACCAAATAATGGTAACTATTGCCACTTTTTTGTGTGTGTAGTGGCATACCTAAAATAGCTAGCAAGCAAGTTGTACTCGGCCTTATCTTTCTACTTATATCCAAGTATTAATGCATCAAGATCCGCTTTCTAGGGGAGGTTTTTGGATGGAGGGTCGTGTTGACAACTACAACGACATGGAGAAAATTAGGAGGATGCAACAACAACTTATGGAACACATCATATGCAACGAACTCAAACGCATATAGGTAAGAGTTCTACCGAGGAGGGATGCATGACTGAGTAGCTTGCATCGACACTCTAATCCATGGGAGTCTCAGTGAGGAGTACAAGGGAGATAGCCCTTTTCATTGTTGCACTCCACTATGTGAGTCAAGTGAAGAGGGGCACGGTGATTCTCATTGTGTCTTTGAAGGTACAATTGGATTTAGTAATTTTGGTTCATTTTGTTCTTCATCAAAGTTATTAAATTTAGATTTACCTTCAATATTTGATCGTTGTTTAGAAGACGATTGCCAAATTTGTTTTGAGGTTGAGAAAAATTCTGAAAAAAAGTATTTCGTAAGAGTAAACAATAAGTTGAATCTAGTGTAATCTTGAAGGCGCTGGACCCAGAGGAAGTCGGGCATGCACTTTTAAAGCAATACCAGCAAGACACATTTGAAGGAAATATTGCCGAAAACTCAGTTAATCTTGTCAATTTAATGACATTTGGATTGACAATTCTTTGATAATTGGAATTGTTCCAAAAAGGTCAAATATTCTAAATATCTTTTTATTTGGTAAGGAAGGTTTCAATTAGGTGCTAACAGGTCCATAATTAATATGAATCAATTAAAGATTCTATTTCCTCAATCAAATGCTTGAATTCGAGGACGAATTCTTTCTGACCAAGAGAGTATGATGCAAGAGCATATGAATAATTACCATTTAATTAGCTATTTCATGAGATATTGTTATTTTCTTATTTAGGTGGTTTTAGGATATCTTTTATTATTTATGTATGATTTTATAATTAATTAGTTTACTTTTGGACCAAGTAGTCTTAGTGCCCAAGTCTTGTAAAGGCTATAGATAAGGCTAATGTAATAGTGGTAGGGGAATTTGTGTTGATAATTATTGAAATAGTTTATTTGGTGCATGGATTTACTATCATATATGTGAGTTTGAACTAACCCTAGATTTCGATGCTCATGTGTGTTGTTGGTGACCTGTGTTCGGACCCCGATCCCCATCAATGATGCAGCTGTAACCCAAAATGACAGAAATGAAGAGGGCACGCTTTAATTTTGAAGGTAAATGAACCGAATTATTGTATAGCATCTTCCGTAGTCCTTACATCACCAAGAAATGGAAGTTGTCTCTTTGTCTTGATCAAATTGTTTCCTTGATGTTTTGATCAACTGATGTTTCTTTGCACGTATCCATGAGTGCATATATAAATTCAAAATATGGTCAAGGAATTATATTATTTTAAAAATTTATTTATTATTTTAAAAATTTATTCATATTTTGTAGACATTAGTGATGTAACAATTGATACCATATATATACATATATTAGGGTGGGCACGCAAAGGACCCACTAGTGTAGTGGTTTGGAGTATTTACTTCCTCAGGCAAGGTTCTAGGTTCAACTCCTAGCATCCGTGTTGTGTGTGTGAGTTTAATATGTTATCGCCCCTTTCAATAGGAAAGGTCATTAAAAAAAAAAAAAAAAAAAATAGAGGGTGGGCACAATTTATGAATCATGTGGCTAATATGAACATGATCATTTCATTAAACTTCAGTGAAGTTACTATTTAGATAAATCATGTAGCTAATATGAAGGTACATATAGTCTATATAATATTGCACCCTCACCACATATAGAACGACTCCCTACCTAGTATGCCACTTTATATGAAAAAATTCATATATGAAAATTATGTTAGGCCCAATTATTCGATTCAAAATTAAGAAAAGCTATGCTCCAAAAAGGCCAACTTATTCATTAAATTCATAATCTAAGCTAGTTAACCTAGTTGAATAAAATCAAGAAATAAAAAGCATCGAGCCCAATTTCACATTTTTGAACTATGACAAAGAAACTTTCTATTGACAAACACTTTTGCCAATTATTTCTACATGTTTCAATGAAGGTTGAAGTCCGAATTGTTTAATTAATAGGTATGGTGATTGATGATTTCTTTTAGTTTTGAATTTCATGCTTTGTTTTTTGGGAAATTATCCCTTTCTTGTTGTGTAAAAAGGGTACACATATATTCTTTTTATATGCATACAGATAATATTTTCTCAAAGTATTTACAACAAAAACAAAGGCTTAATAATTAATTAATGAATGATATCTACCAGTCATCTGACCAAAGGCTTAATAATTATTAGAAGACAAGACATGAAATTAAAATATGAGGACAAAACAAACAACCTTAATTAAAGAAGATCTTGAGATCCAATATTACTAAAAAGAATAAATCTTTTGGCAAATTGAGTGAGTGGTAGTAAGTAGAACCAATAATCGAACCTTTTTTTTTTTGTTTGACCAATAATCGAAGCTTTAAGTGTTTACATAGAAGGAGTAAATCTGCCCGCTTGAAAAGGGGAGCATTTTCATGGACAGGTGTCAATTTTTTAAAAGATAGTGAGGTACACATTGGATTAAAGTAGTAAACAAAAATGCTCCCGTTGAAAGGTAGCTAGCTAGCCCCAAGGGCGGTCCTACCCTAAGGACAGGGTAGGCAGCCGCCTACTCCATTTTTTGTCAAACCAAAAATTACCTAGTACACAATACAATTAAATTTCTTCTCCCTACTCAAACCCAACCCACCAGGGGCGGTCTTACCCTAAGAGCAGGGTAGGCAGCCGCCTACTCTATTTTTTGCCAAACCAAAAATTACCCAAATACCCAATACAATCAAATTTCTTCTGCCTACTCAAACCCAACCCACTCAAAATTTTCCCTTTAACAAAAACAATAGCCCAGCACACTTACTTTCTCCTTTAACAAACAATAAAAAGCAATATAAGCATGTGAAAGATGTGAAAGTTGTATGGAGATTTTTTTCAACGTTGACTAACATTGTAAATTTTGTTAGTGCTTCTGCTAAGTGTCGTAATGAGTTAAATTTAATTTGAAAAACAGAACTCAAAGAGTTGTTGGATTCTGGGGAACTTGAGACAGGTAGAGGACTTAATCAAGGTCGTAGTTTGAAACGAGTTAGAGCCACTCGTTGGGGATCTCACTTTGCCTCTATTACAAGTTTGATGAGTTTATTTAAAGAGACTAAAATACTTCTCCAGGAAATCAGTGATTATGGAACTAACCAACAATTTCGTGGCGATGCATAGAGTAACTATATTGCTATGATGTCTTGAGTTTGTGTTTTCATTGCTTTTGATGGATAAAATTATGGGATTGACCAACTTTCTTTGTCAAGTGTTTCAAACAAAGACTCAAGATATTGTTAAGTGCTTTAAACTTTGTTGAAAACACAAAATCACAATTCCAAGATATGAGAGCACATGACTGGGATGATGTATTCATGAGTGTGGTATCATTTTGTGAACAACATGGTATTGATGTTCCTGATATGAGTTCTCATTATATGATGGGCACGCGTCTTTTTTGTCAACAAAAAGATTTTATTATAGTTGAACATTACTATCGCATTGATGTATTTAATGATGTGATAGATTGCATGTTGAGGGAGTTAAATGATAGATTTCCAAAGCAAATTGTTGAACTTCTTATTCTTAGCTCAGCATTTGATCCTCTTAATTCCTTCAAATCATTCAATATTGGGCATCTATGTAAACTTGCTGAGAAATTATATCCTGCTGATTTCAGTCCAAGTGACTTGAAAGCTTTAGAAATTGAGTTGAGGTATTTTCAAAATGATATGCATAGTCTTCCCTGTTTTAAGGACCTCACCACTCTTTCTCAGTTATGTTAACAGTTGGTGGAAACAACTTTGACAAAAAACTACCATTTGCTTTACAGGTTGATTCAGTTGGTGTTAACTCTTCCTGTTTCTACAGCAACAACAGAACGAGCTTTCTCATGTATGAGAATTATTAAGAATTGACTTCGGAGCACCATAGCCGATGAATTCCATGCTGATTGCATGATTCTCCACATTGAAAGAGAGTTTGCTAATAATATTGATAATAAAGAGATAATTGAGGAATTTAAGATTTCTAAGCCTCGTTGGGTAAAGTTTTAGATTTAAATAGTTTAGTTTTGGGTTGCATTGCATTTACTTTTTTTTTTTTTTTTTTTTGTTAAGCTTTTATTTATATATAGATATGCATATTTGAGGGTAAGGCTCATTACGTCCCCCCTGACTAGGTATATTTTTTTATTTTTATGAATAAAATTTAGTCGTACCGTCGAGTTTTTAAGGTAAATTTCGCCTACTTGTCTTTTGAATCCTGGATCCGCCACTAGCCCAATACACTTTGCCCTATAAATAATCTGCATTTGAGCAAGTCACGCACATACATTATATAACAAAACCTAAGATATGGCTTCAACTGTAGTTGTTAATAAGCCTCACGTTGTTTGTCTTCCTTTTCCAGTTCAAAGCCATATAAAGGCAATGCTCAAATGAGCAAAACTCCTCCACCATAGAGACTTTCACACAACCTTTGTCAACACAGAGTTCAACCACAGGCGCTTTCTTAAATCTCTTGGACCTGATTCTCTTGATGGCTTGCCTGATTTTTGATTCGAAACCATTCCAGATGGCCTTCTCGAATCAGATAAAGTTAGAAATTTCTTGGTCTTGGCTCCGTTTCTTGAGCTCCTCGTAAAACTCAATGAGACGGCAAGTAGTGTTTTTAAAGGCATGCTTTCAAGCGCGTCGGAGCGCTCTTTGGAGCGAGGCGGCCGGAAAATGCCCTAGGCGATCGGTTGTTTCGCGAGTTGCACGTTTAGCGCTGGGAAGGCGTTAGGTAGCATTACAAGGCGCGCAAGATCTGGACACTCTGAAAAGGAAGAAATTTTCAGCTTCGCAAATTTGGTGCTGCGAGGAAAACTAAAATTCTTTTATAGGTTTTTTCTAACGAAACGACGTCGTTTGATTGGAGTGTAAAAAAACCACGCAAGTTTTTTTGTCCGCTTCCCTTTTTTTTCCCCTCACTTGTTGCTTCCCTTCATCCAATATTCCTGCCTTTTCTATTTCCAGCCGTTTTCTACTTACCTTTTTTTTTTCTTTCTAAATTAATATATTAACACATGGAATTATATATATATATATATGTGTTATAAAACTAGAGGGAGAAAATGTAGAGAGAAGTAATATGCTAAAGATAAAGTTTCACCATATTTATTCTTCTCTTAATCTTTGGTAGAACCACCTATTTATAGGCTTACAAGATAGAAGATTGAATACCATCATTTACAATATACTTATAGGTTACAAGCACTAATTACAAATACTTAGTGCATAGGTTACATAAAATCCAACGGTGGAATACTAAGAGGCATGGTGGTCATCCACCAACTCATGCATTTACAACACTCCCCTTTGGATGTCCACCATACAATGACATAGTTCCCTCATTAAAAACCTTGCTCCAGTGGGACAAAACCAAAGTGAAGGGAAAAAAAGTGTAACTTTCTTCTGGATCATTAATATGGTGTTGGATGCGCTTATGTTGCCTCGTTAAAACCTTGCTAGGAAAAACCCAGTGGGACAAAAACCTAGTTGAAGGGAAAAAGAGTACAACGCGCATATGTCCTGTATGCAGAAGAATTGGGATGCTCCCCCTGATTAATATCTCCCCTTCTCTAATTTGAGCAATACAAGCAACATTGTCTTCATACATGATTGTCTATCATACTATTCGACCTGCTTTTCACTTTTCAAATGATTGAAATCTTTAGGAGCATCAACAAATAATTTAATAGTTAGAATATGTTACAACAATATCAAATTTGACATCAAAATACTCTAACTCTTAGTGTTAACTCTTAATTAAGAATATTGTGGTACTTTATATCCTTCAAGGGGTCACTTCATCCGATATATCTCAAATATTTCATGAGCTTTGAGGATTTCCTTATACCATATAGTCTTATTAAATATGCATTTAACACATGCTATAAGTTTCGCATTAAAATAACAACTGCACTTATAGAAATGTGGATGCATCTACGATGAGATGGGAGACTAAAAACATGTCTCTACGAGGAAATCTTATGTCATATTAGTGATCTTATTTCACTTCACAAACACCAATTCGTAACCTTCATACTTAACATTTGTAATTTGGTGTTTGAGCTATAGGTTCAATATCCCACACTTCATATTTAGTGATAAATGGAATTGCCTATTTCCATTTTGGCCAATCACTTAACTTGTCGACATTCATAAGGCGATTTAATATAATCATAGCCCTTGATGATTGTAGTAGCTACTAATAAACCAAATGTATCATCAATTCGTGATCCCACAATTCTCATGTGCATGCGCATGCATAATTTGTAAGCATCTCATTGCTTTGGGGTACCAATGCCTCTTTAGGGGCTGATGTTGTCACTTATGGGATAAAGTATAAACATATATTTTACGATGAATTAATTAGAATATGTGGATCATAACCTCATATAGAGCGTTATTTTTTATAGGGCTTGAATTTTTCAGATAATCTCCACTTCTAGGGAGTTAAGTTTTTAGAACCTATATTTTTGTCATGCTCATAGTCACTTATTGTGATGTTAATGGATTGTGATACATGAATATCAATCCATGCTTGCATATTCATAACTTTATATATGCATTATCTTGATGAGACAAAGCGGACTGATTCAACATTATTTCACGACGTTATTCAGGAACTGTCATTTCTCCCCTTAACGGCTGGAAAATTATCTCAAAATGTAGGAAAATAAACTCACCATCATTATCAATTCAAATTGACTGGATTGGATAATGTGGGAGTTGTGCTCGTAAGCGTCTTGACAAGAGACAAATATGTGACCATTTTAGTAGGCCCATTCAATAAAACTGGTGAAGTGATCCATAATTAAATGTTGTATAGGCGCTCACAAATATCCCCTTGAAATTATTTCATGAAAGATGGCTTAAAGTCAATTTTTGACTGAGATGATCTTATGACAGCTTTTCTTTGTGAGCATTCTTTGTAATGATATTTGTTGGACAAGACAATATTTTGAGTCTTTAAACGATGTCCTTACAAATTTATAAAAATCTTATGTATCATTGTGGAACATGGATTGCCAAGATAGTCATGCCGCAACATAAAAGTTATCCGGTCAATGAACTTCTAGTTCATGATATCATAATCTTCAACTAATTTAATAGTTGTGTAATATTGGGGCCTCATGAACTTTTGGTTCATGACATCGTAAACTTCCTACCCAAAAAAGAAAGTAGGAAGTTTCTCCAATAGACGCCTCTGGCTGTCAACATTGGGGCGGTAATACAAAACATTACTATTGTAAAACGAAATTAACTAATAACCCAACATAAATAAAATAAAACAAAATGAGTAAAGTGGTATAAACGAGGAATAAAATAAATAAATTAAAGACTATGAAATTCCAAGATAATCCAATATTAATGTGGATTCAATATGTAGATAAAACTACAAGTTTAAGAATTGGATTTCCAACCAATTCAGGTTCATATGGGCACAAATAAGTAATGAACTTCAGGTTCATATATAGTATTAAGATCCATGAAAAACTATGAACTTCAGGTTCATATCAATATATATTCGAAACTTCAGGTTCGAATACGTAGATCGAAATAAATTGAATTAATAGTTGTGCTTTGAACTTCATACTCAAATCGATGTATGTGCACTCAAAACTTCTAGTTCAGGTTCTTGACATATGTAGGTCTCATGGAATTCTGATTTTGATTAATACAAAATCGAGGAGTTTCATGTCCTTATGTGCTCTTTAAATTCATGGAACTTCACGCCCTCAATTATTTGGAATCAAATAACTTCAGGTTCTGATTCAATCAAAAGAACTCTAGGTTCTGATTCAATCAAAAGAACTCTAGGTACTAATCTAGTTATATGATGAGGATCGAGGAACTTCGGGCCCTGATCTTTTGTATAATACAAACTCATCATAATAATTAAGATCATACTTAAAATTAAATAAATAGACAAATAAAAACAAAAACATGACATTATATTCATGTGTAATAAGAATAAGAATTTTTTTTTTCTTAAACAAGCATGATGAAATCTGATGGCGAGTACAAAAAACTCTATACCATGTGATGACTCTAGCTCATATAAGAAGAAAGAAAATTCAGAGAAAGAAAACATACCAAGAGCAATGTCGTGCTGATAACGTGTTATAAAACTAGAGGGAGAAAATGTAGAGAGAAGTGATATGCTAAAGATAAAGTTTCACCATATTTATTCTTCTCTTAATCTTGGTAGAACCACTTATTTATAGGCTTACAAGATAGGAGATTGAATACCATCATTTACAATATACTTATAGGTTACAAGCACTAATTACAAATACTTAGTGCATAGGTTACATAAAATCCAACGGTGGAATACTAAGAGGTATGGTGGTCATCCACCAACTCATGCATTTACAACAATATGTGTGTATATTGTATAGTACAACCCTAATTTCTATCCTTACCAAATATTTAATTATATTTAAAAGATTGTTATGGTTCAATAAAAATTAGTTGTGCAATTTAATTGTATTGTATTATTCAAAAAAAATTCTTATTAAAATAAATTAATGTTCAAAAGGCTTACGCCTCAACGCTTCAAGGCTTACGCCTCGTATAGTGCTATTAAAAACGCCTCGCCTTTGAAAACATTGACGGCAAGTAGTGTTCCTCCGGTGACTTGCATAGTTTCAGACGTTTCTTGTCCATGTTCACAATCACAGCAGCTGAAGAACTTGGAATCCCTATCACACTGTTTTACACTGTTGCTGCAAGCAGCTTCATGGGCTTTAAACAGTATCGCACTTTGATGGAAAAAGGACTTGTCCCACTCAATGGTGAATGAAACATCTATATAAATAGTATAGAGATTTTATGCAAATAAGATGCCAGCTGACTTGTGTTTTTATGCAAGAATAAAACCTAATCAATAGATCATAGTTTGCTAGACAGTTTGACACGAGAATTTGTTGTTAAAGTTGCAAATGAAATGTTTCATTGATTCATTAATTCGCTGTCAATGTAGATGTGTTTGAAAAACGGGTATTTGGACAAGGTCATAGATTGGATTCCAGGGATGAAAGATATTCGTCTAAGGGATCTTCCAACCTTCATCCAAACTACAAATCAGGATGAAATGTTGTTCAACTTCTGCATGGAAGCAACAGATGAAGTTGATAAAGCTTCAGCAGTTGTTTTTCTTACATTTGATGCTTTGGAAAAAGATGTTATGGATGCTCTCTCATCTATGCTGATTCCACCTCTTTATACCATTGGTCCTATCCAATTACTTCTCAATCAGATACCAGAAGATTCTTTGAGCCCTATCGGATACAGTTTATGGACAGAAGAAACTGAGTGCCGTCAATGGCTAAATTCCAAGGCCTCAAATTCAGTTGTTTATGTGAATTTTGGCAGTATAGCGGTCATGACACCGCAAAACCTTGTGGAGTTTGGCTGGGGACTTGCAAATAGCAAGTTTTACTTCTTTTGGGTAATTAGGCCCGATTTGGTTATTGGTGAATCTGCATATTTGCCACCTGAGTTCGTGGCGGAAACGAAGGAAAGAGGTCTAATAGCAAGTTGTTGCCCACAAGAAGAAGTCCTTAACCACCCATCAGTTGGAAGGTTTTTAACACACAGCGGTTGGAATTCAACCATGGAGAGTATGACTGCAGGAGTGCCAACGATCTGCTGGCCATTCTTTGCTGACCAGAGAACCAATTGTTATTATACTTGCAATGAATGGGGCAGTGGCATGGAGATTGATAACGATGTCAAGAGAGATGAAGTGGAGATGCTTGTTAGAGAGTTGATGGAGGGAAAGAAGGGTAAGAAAATGAAAAAGAAGGCTGAGTGGAAGAAACTAGCAGAAAATGCAACTGATCCACATGGCTCCTCATCCATTAACTTAGATAATTTAGTCGATCAAGTGCTGTTAAGAAAAAACTAGATGTTATCCATATCCACAGTCCCCTTCTATTGAGGGATCCCTCAAATAATTTTATTTGAGGGACGCCCTTTAGGGTACCCTACAATTTTTTTTCCAGTGATCCAAACCATCTATTTTTTAGGTCTTCATTCATAGATCATCCTTACAAAAAATTAGACAAATCGGACATTGTTTCGACATCCAATTGTGTCTTACAAAATCAATGAACATGGTGCTTCAAGAAAGTACTAAAATTTCAATAACTCAATTGAGTGGTCAAATGATATCGGATTCAAGTGATTTTTTGTAGAGATGATCTTTGAATGAGTATCTACAAAATAGATGGTTTGGATTAGTAAAATACAATCCATAGTGGCCCTACAAGAGGTGTCCCTCTGATAAGCTTATTTGAGGGATCCCTCAATGGAAGCTCTCTGTCCATATCCATATCTATATAAATAAAAAATCGCCTCATTATTGATGGTATCTCTAGTATTACTCTATATTGCACCCTTATTCATGTATGATGTCATGCGTAGCCTAATAATATGTTTTCTTTCACTATTAGAAAAGTCACTTATAAATCACACATTGCATGTGGCCAAAATTTATGTTGGCTACAAACAACCCGTGACCAAAGGATGTTGACATTTATTTTTGTCGTGGCCACGACAAAGAGTGTCCGCGTCCTATAAATAGTAGATCCCACCATGTCTTCCTACCCTTGCAAAAGTCTGCATTCACTAGTTAAAATATTAATTTTTAAAAAAATCCCCGTAATCGTTACCAAATGATGAAGATAGCTAGTGCTTTTTTGTTTGTTTTGTGAGCCACTACTTTAAAACCGTGGCCAACTAATACCTTTAAAATATATAATGTATCATTCGATATAATGGAATAAAATTCACATTTGAATTCATTATTTCGTTCCACCACCACAATACAATTTACATTATTTTACTTATTTAATATCTTTATAATTAGGACTTGTCCAATATAGATCCCTACATTTTCTATTTCCTAAACATATACCCATCACTCTATAAATCTATGTGTAAAACCCAATTTCAAATTTAAATGACTAGTAGGATATAAGAGGTCGTAGTATTTCTATATTTTTACATCATTGCCACCATTGCCACCAAACTTCATATTTTATTTATAATTTATTTCAAGCATTTCATTAACTGCCATAATTGTAATTAATATACTCCCTATTAATAGCATATCAATCACCCCATTTCTTTTAGTTGTCATTCCCTCTCACATCTCGCCCCTTAAAATTACCACAAAAAAAAAAATCTGTAAATTACATATCCAATAATGTACCTATGGAAAATATAATATAAATATATACATATAAAATATAGGTATATTATTTACCAAAAAAAAAAAAAGTCAGTTACTTTGTAATTGCGTATATTTTTCATAATTAAAAATTGGTACACAATAATTTATATAAAATATAGGTGCATTATTTACCCACAGGTAAATTATTTTACAATATACCTGTAAATGTGTATAGGCACATTATTTGGAATAGATAATTATGTACACTTTTCATACTAGGTAAATTATGTTTTTCATAAAACAAACAAGTAATAGGTTCATTATTTTTTCAACATAATTAGTATGTATAGTTTTATTCATAAACAATTATAAAGTGGATTATTAGTCATGTATAATTCATAAAAAGAAAATAACATAAACATTTTATTAAACAAACCGATTACCTAAATTTGAATTTATTGTTAAATTTTTATAAAAATGTTTCAAAATTAATTCCTACATCTATTACAACCATTTGGAGATCTTTCCAAATTCAACATCTGTCATTATATACAATTCAATTAAAAACTGTTTCCATATTGATTCCTACATTAATATATAAAATGCAATAATGGCTTAGTTTGGGGTATTTTTAGAATCTGAAAAGTACAATAAATCAGATTTTATGCTTAATTAGGTAACTTGCTGAGTTGGATCCTAGTCATGGGTTTTTACTTATACAAATTGGGTACTATTTATAGGAACAAAAAGCGAAGGGTTATGCAAACCTTCTAGCTAGTTCTTTCTAGAAAGCAAGTTGGTGTCCACAAGAGCAAGTCCTTCAACCACCCTACAGTTGGAGGATTTTTAACACTCAATGGTTGGAATTCGACGATTGAGAGTGTGTCTGCAGGGATGCCTATGTTGTGCTGGCCATTCTTTGCTGATCATCAAACAAACTGTCACTATACCTGCAAGGAATGGGGCATTGGGATGGAGATCAATAATGATGTCGAGAGAGAGATGGTGTAGAGAAGCTTGTTAGAGAGTTAATGGAGAGAAGGGTAAGAAGATGAAGAACAAGGCCGTAGAGTGAAAAACACTGGCAGAAGAAGCCACTGGTCCACATGGTTCTTCATCCACAAACTTAGACAATTTAATGAATGAAATGCAATCAAGAAGAAGCTAGATGTTCTCTGCATCCACAAACTTAACAAGATCGTGCACTGCAAGCCTAGAAGTTCTTGGTTCAATGAACTGGCAACATGTTTACCATCTTCAGTTTTTGTTCAACTATAGAGAATATATTTCCTTGCATTAAACAAATTACACAAGGAAGTCTACTTAAGGTAGGAAATAATATAGACATAAATACAATCCGATTTACAGCAGGAAAATAATTGTTAGGAGGAGATTGTGAAGATGACTTCCATGTGTGCTAGTAAAGGAAAGTTGCTTTAACACCCACAAACCCTCCCCGCGTGGCCGAGCTGTGGAAACTGGGAATCGCAGCATGTAAATAGGTTGGACAAAGTGGTAGTCCAATTCAATGTGACGTGTGCGAGCATGAAACTGGGTTGGCAGCCATGCAAGTGGTACTGAGATTGTCACAATAAAGTAGGACTAGAAACCGAATACACACACCCAATTCATGAAGAAAGGAGTAGAGCCAAGTGGTTTCAACACAAGCATGAGAGAGGGCACGGTATTCCTATTATATACTAGAGCGAGATAGTGGGTTGTTTCTTGGAACATCAGGAGATGAGGGTTGGTTCGAAGAGTAATCATATATATATATATATAGTGGTTGACCAACGATAATCAGAGCACTCCACCCAATCCGCATTAGAGTAGGCGGAGAGACAAGTTGTGACAGTTTGGGGAGTAAAGGTGAGGCCGAGATCAATAGTGCCCTTGACTGAACTATTCATTTGGTGGTAACAAGGTGAGAAGTACGAAGGGCACTCATGAACTGAGCAACTATGTTGACGACAAAAGATATGTTAGGGCGAGTAAGAGTGAGATACTATAAACTACCAACAAGCTCGCGACACTCGGTTGGGTAGGCGATAAGAGCAACATTAGAGATAAAGAGGAGAACCTTGGTAGCCAATGGGTAGATGCAGGTTTGGAGTTGAGAATATTTTCTTTCATATTTTCTTTATGCAAAAGATCATGTGCATATTTAAGTCGATTGAAGTGTAGAGTACCAACCTTATGAAGAACCTGTAAACTCAAAAAATAGTTGAGCGGACCAAGGTCTTTGATGTCAAAGTGGCCACCTAAAAGAGATAGGAATTGTTGGGGATGGGTGAAATCACTGCCAGTTACCATGATGTCATTGACATATAGAAGAAGAAAGATTGTATGGGAGGCATGTTGAAACATAAATAATGAAGCGTTAGCTTGGCTCCGTGAAAAACCCATAAGAGAGAAGGAAGGTACTGATGCAATGGAACCAAGCATGAGATGGACGAGTGGGATCAATGAAACCATGGGTTGAGCTATATAGACATATTCCTAAAGAAATCTGTGAAGAAATTCATTTTTGACATCAAGTTGACGAAGTGACCAACAACGAGCAACTACAAGATAGAGAATAGTGTGAATGATGGCAGGCTTAACAACAATACTGAAGGTTTCATCATAGTTTATGCTCGGATGTTGATGAAAACCCTTGGCAACCAGACAGGCTTTTTAGCATTCAATGGAGTCATAGAGTGACGCTTAATCCAAAAAACCCACTTGCACTCAAGCAAGTTATGAGAAGGAAAGGAAGGAGCCAAAGACCATGTATTATTTTTGAGAAGTGCATTGACCTATTCAGTCATAGCGTTATGCCACTCAGGATGCTTAGTAGCTTATGAAAAATAAGTAATTCAGTATGATCAACAACAGTTAATAAGGCTCGAGGAATGGGGTATTTAACGTGCTGTAGGTATGAAGCTTGGTCTTTTGAATGTCATCTTGAAGGTGGGTGCACATGCAAGAAGCAGGGGCATGAGCTGGTGGGTGCAAAGCTGCTAGAGTTAAGGGTTCGGGGCTGCTGTTGTAGGAGGATGAGCTAGAAGGGGCCATGGGGAACCAATGTGTATAGAGGAATTCAGTTCAGGCACAAGTAGAGGGAGTTGTATGCAAGGCGTCGGGAATAGGTTTGGAGCAGGGGTTAGGCCGGAGCAAAATGAGCTTGGGAAGTAGACTGGGTGGTGCTGTTGGGCTTGGGTTGTGGCTAATGACTGTGGCAGTTAGAAAGGTGCACACCAGGGAGGTGTCATGAGTGATCGGGCCTAGATCAGGGCATAAGTGATTGGTGCGAGCCCAGGTGCAAATGAGGGCATAATTGGGTGGAATTCAATATCCACATGCTCTAAAGAATATGATTCCTGTAAATGTTAAAATGGAAAATGTGTTTGGTTAAATAAAACATGATGGGACGTGTAAACACGACCCATGAAGGGATGTAAACAACGGTAATCTTTGTGATGAGAATTGTATCCAAAGAAAACACATTCAAGGGTGCGGTTGGTAAGTTTATTGGTAGTATAGGTTCCAAGATAAGGGAATCAAGAACACCCAAACACTCAGAGATGAGAGTATGAGGGAGGATGTTGGAAGAAACGAGCGTATAGAGTGTCTCATTGAAGATTGGAAGTAGGTATGAGGTTGATGAGATAAACAGTAGTAAGGGAAGCTTCGACCTAGAGATCGTGGGGAGTGTGGGAAGTGGGAAGAAGGGTGTGGATCATGATGGCAATGTGGCAGTGTTTACATTCAGCTATGCCATTTTATTGTGGGGTGTAAGGGCATGAGAAACTTTGGTGGATGCCTAATTGACTGCAAAGATCAGAGAAAACATTATTAACATAGTCAGTGTCATTGTCACATTGAAGGATTTGCACAATTTTGTGAAATTGATTTTTAACCATGGCAAGAAAGGTTTGAAAGTGAGGAAAGACCTCATTTTTATGATGCATAGGATAGATCCAGGAGTAACGAGAAAAGTCATCTATAAACAAGACATAATAACGTTAACCAGTGACTGAAATGACGGGGGACATCCATACATTAGAGTGAATTAAATAAAAAGGGAGATTGGGTAAAAGTTTTATTACTAGAAAAGGATAGTTTGGTGCATTTTCTAAGTGCACAATCCTTACAGAAAGCATGAGAAATTTTAAAGCCTAGAAATGGTGCTAAGTGAGAGAGCACAAGATGGGATAGATGGCCAAGGCGACGATGCCAAGCAGGAGAGTGCACGGTGGTAAGGGCATGGGGGACGATGGATGAGCGAGAGGATAGGGAAAGTGGATAAAGACCATCTTTAGAAGGGCCCCGAAAGAGTAACGAACCAGTATGTAAGTCATATATTTGATAAAAGTCAAGTGTAAAAACAAAGAAAACTAAATTATCACATGTAAAATGGGCAACAGAGAGAAGATTAGTACAAAGAGAGGGAAGACAAAAGACATTTTGAAGAGAAAAATTGTGAGAACCTAGAAGAAGAAGAAGAGGAAGAAAGCCAGTGTGAGAGATAGAGAGAGAATTGCCATTACCAAAAGTACATAATTATTACCCTTATATGGCTGTTGAGTTTGGAGATTAGAAGGGCTACTAGTCATGTAATGAGTGGCACCTGTGGCAGGGTACTATCAGTAGTATGTTGATTTGTATTGTAGGTGGTGCACCAAGCTGGTCCCAAGACATCAGAAGCTAAGTTGGACCATGCATAATGTTTGCTAGAATGACAGATTGGGCTCAAGGGGACTGAAAGGAAGGCCAGTTTCTTTGAGGTCTAGAACTTGGAGCAAAAAGAGGTCACAGTTGATTAGGCCAAAGGGGCTGCTGGGAGCCATTCCACGGGTTGCTCCAGGAAGGGGAAGAGTTACGCCAACCACCACGGCTATCATGCCGGTTACTGAATGAGCCACTGTTAGAAATATGCCCTTAAAGCTAATTGCTTATGTAATAGTTAGAGTTAAGGATATCTTTAATAAAAGTCATATTATGTTATCAATGGGCAAGAAAGGTTGTTTTATACATTAAATCATCCTATATTATCTTTCAATATGTAGAACAACCATAGTTCAAGGAATACACAAGTTGATATGAGAGCTATGTAATGAGATTGCATACATGGAGACTTCTCATCATCCCTAAATCCTGAATATGTTCCTAGTCATAGGAATATTGATTGGGCATCAATATTCCTCAAAGACCAGTACACACAGTATCATCTCTATGTGTAGGGAATGGAAATGTCTCAAGTCATTAAGTGTGGAGACACATTGATATGTGTGTAGGTGCTTGTAGAAGAACAAGTACATTGAACACGATCCAACACATGAGTTAGAGCATGGAAGTCTTTACTAACATGTCAAGCTGGAACTCATAAATTGCAATGGTGCAAACTAATCCTTAGACTCAGATTGATGTTTTGTGGCTATGTTAATCTTTGAGGGCACTATATGGTCATGCTGAATTAGGTATAGCTTAAAGGTGCTTATCAAGATTCTTAATAGAGTCATGGAAGCAAATAAATGTACAATAAGGAATCTCTACTCTCAGTAAAGGAGAGAGAATACTCCAAGATATGATTGGTCAAATCTCTGCACAGAGTAGTGGATAAGACTTGAAAGAAGAAGTCTTCAAATCTTACCAGGATAATCATATAAAAGGAATGATTCACATTAGGCTATTGACAATTGGATTCCATGATCTAATAATGTGAATAAGGAGTATTAACACGATCATTCCAATTTGAATAGGTTCTTTCACAACATCTCATTTAGCTCGGATAACCTTGACTTGCTGCTAGGCAACAACCATGGTTTGTGGATGTCCAAAAAGGTTTCAATTAACCTTTATTAATAGGAAGAATTTAATTATGGAATTTAATTCGTATATCATCTCTGAGGAGTTGAGTCAATCCACTACCTTCCTAAAGGGAACCTACGGATCTACACACCTAAAGAATGTGATTAGAGGTACAAATGAGGAGACACAAGTCAATGGTTGATAATCAAATGTCAAAGTCAACGGTCAAAAGTCAACATATTGACTGGAGCAATTGAGAAAAGTCAAATAGTTCGACCGGGTCAATTAAGTAAGACTATAATTATAATTTAATAGTTAAATTATAATTAAAAGATTAATTATGGAATTAATATTGACATATAGAAATATTGGATTGGGCTTTTAGATATGATTTAAAAGGAAAATGACAAAATAACCCAAAAGGCTATTGGGCCCAAGGGATAAGTGGCATAAGATGACATGACCCATGGACCAAATGGAGCCCAAAATACCCACCCAAATTTTGGCAACTAAGGGGAAGCTCTCCCTTTGCCTTTTGTGTTGTCCTGTATAAGCTAAGTGTTGGAGAAAACCAAGCTAGTGTTTTTGGTTTCCAACTTTGGTTGATGAGTGATCATCTTTGTACCTCATCTTTCATAAACCAAAAATTGGTCCAATCAAGAAGTAGACTAGCATCCATACTTCTTGATTGCCTTCTCTTCATCGCTACGAGCATTTGGTGTGGTGAGGTAGAGGACTCCAATCTTGAAGCCTTAAGGTGAAGGAGTCAAAGTCAAGAGAAAGAAAAGGCTTTTCCAACAAAGGTGATCATTCTTGAGAAATCAAGAAAATGTCATCAAGGGTAAATATCTATTCCCTTTTTTCTTTTCCTTTTTATGTTCAAAGAGACTAGGCTAAGATACTTGGTTTAAAATGAAAGAGGTTTAGCTCAACTAGTATAAACAAAATGAATCCGCCACTTAGAATGTTTTTGTTGTATAGGTTGTGGCTAAAGTTCATTTTCTAAGCATTAGATGCATGTTTCCTTCAGCCACCACCATCATGTGAATTGGAGGAAGTGTGGCTGGTGGTCTGAGGAGAAGATTGGGTGGCCATGAGTGTTGTGTTTTGATCAGGAGAGATACAAAGAGTATGTGCGTCGAAAGCTAAGAAATGAGAATGAAGATCAGCAAAGTCAAGAAGCATAGGAAAATTGAGAATTGCAGTTACGAGAATTTTGTAATCGAGTTCTAAACCCCGAGGCATAGCAATGACAATTTCTTTTGAGGAGACAGGTTCATTGGTGGCAACAAGTGAATCGGCAAGAGACTTGGCATGACGAATGAGTTGAGAGCCTTTTTACATATCCATGAGTTGAAAATGAAGAGCAAATTCACTGGCCATACTGGGTTGAGAGAAGTGGCATTGAAGACACTCCCAAGGATCCCTGGTAAGGTGCAGCCGACAATGAGAGAGAGAATGGACTCAGAGAGTGTACTGGTGATGTAGTTGACAATGAGTTGGTCTTGTTGGTACCACTGAGCATGGGCGGGATTGGTTTGGGTAAGAGTGGCAGTGGTGGTTGTGGGTGTTTCGGTAGTAGAAGTGGAGATTTGGGTAGAGGGTTGTTTATGAGTGCCATCGATAGGTCATGATGGACTAAGAAGGGTTTGAGTTGATAGAGCCAAATGAGGTAGTTGGAGTCAATAAGCGTGATAAATGAGAAGCATTGGGGCTAGGGAGGGAGATGGTGGAGTTAGATGAAGCCATGAGGTAGACCTAAAAGAGAAGGTTGGATGAAACTCTAGGTAAGGCTGATACCATGTAGAGAATAAATTTCCTTGTATTAAAAAAAATTACACAAAATCCCTATTTATACAAATACAAGAAGTCTATTTAAGATAAAATAATATAGACATGAATACAATCCGATTTACAACAAGAAAACTAATTGCAAATAGGAGATTTTGAAGTTGATTTTTGTGTGTGCTAGAAAAGGAAAGCTGCGTTAACATCAGCTATAAGTTTTAAATTTATCTTAGTGTCTGATATGGTTTTAAGATGTAATATTTATGACTGAAAGATACAAGATAATGTTGAATTTGAAGAATACCAACAAGAACAGAGGAACCAATTTGTCTTTGTCTTTGTCTTTGCACAGATATTTGTGGGCTGGAAAAGTTGACTATCTATCAATAAATGACTACCTTTTCGAAATACTTGGACCAACACGAGTGCATACATAAATTCAAAATGTGGTCACCGAAATGATATAGTATTTTAAAATTATATATATATATATATATTTATTGAAATGATAGTATTTTTCTTATTCTTATTCAAAGCAGAAGTAGAATGAGAATTGGAACTCTTTGTTGGAGGATTCCTAACGCACAGCGGTTGGAATTCAACGGTTGAGAGCCTTACTGCAGGAGTTCCTATGCTCTGTTGGCCATTCTTCGCAGAACAGCAAATGAACTGTCGCTATACTTGCAATGAATGGGGCATTGGCACGGAGATTAGTAATGATGTGAAGAGGGATGAGGTAGAGAAGCTTGTCAAAGAGTTAATGGAGGGAGAGAAGGGTAAGAAGATTAAAAATAAGGTCATGGAGTGGAAGAAACTTGCAGAAGAAGCTACTGGTCCACATGGTTCTTCATCCACAAACGTAGACAATTTAGTGAATCAAGTGCTATTGAGAAAAATTTAAAGATGGTTCCATAAGAATATTGATGTTATTAATTATCATTTCCATTGCCATTGTTTCAAATAATCAACTAGCTACCAATATATATGTACTACTGATCTGTAACCATGATGCATACTATATCTAGAATTTTATTCTGATTAAGGTTTCACTACGCCTCAGGCCTTCAACTCTACGATTAAGTCTCATCATTCTTCAGGCAATTGTGCACTAACCATGATGCATTATATTAATAATATATTAAATCAATAGATTAAAAATGTGAAGTTATACCTTTTTCCACAAATAAATCATTGGCTTGCATGTTTAAAACCCTTTTCCAATGAGCTAGATCTCGTTGGCCACCCCAGTCTATTCTTAATTTGCCTATTGAGGATTGTGTTAGGTTTTGTAATTAGGCTTACAGTAACAATTATGTGCAATTTTCACACGATACGACACATAGTTAGCAGATTATGGTTCACTAGTTTTCGATGCGAAAACAAGGGTGGATCTACGTGCCACTCGAGCTCAAAGCTGAATTTTTAGAATATTCAACTTAGGCTAAGTTGTCCAAGCCCAAACTATGTAAATCAAATGTTAGCCCACCCACTATGTTGAAATAAGGCCACCTCTACATAAATTCCAACCTTTGGATTGATTGGAATCCATGTTATGCAACTTTGGAGCCATGTGATGCAACTTTGGAGCCTATTTAATCATGCATGTTTATAATAAAGATAAACTTCCTGATGTTTCCAAGATTGACACCTTCAATGGAGCTTTCTTTAAACGCTGGCAAGAACGAGTGTTTTCCACCCTTGATGTTCTCAACCTCTCCACCTACCTTACCAAGCTCAAGCCAATGGAAGGAACCGACAACTACAATAAAGCACTAGCACAGTGGGAGAAAGGAAACAAAATATGTAGGCACACAATTTTGAGCATACTTTCTAACGAGTTGTTTGATATATATTGTTCATACAAAACCGCAAAAGAGATTTGGGAGAATTTGAACAAAAAGTACATGATCGAAGATGCTGGCACCCAAAAATATGCAATTGGAAATTTCCTGCAATTCCAAATGGTGGAGAGCAAAGATGTGTCCTAAAACATTTGTGTGTGGAAGTCTCATTGAAAAGCTCCCTAAATCATGGAAGGACTACAAGAACAGCATGAAGCACAAAAGGAAGCAAATGAGCCTTGACTTAATTGTGCACATCCGAATCAAAGAAAAGAACTGTATGCAGGACAAAGTCATCAGAGCCAAAGAAATTTCGTCTAAAGCCAATGTCATCGAAGGTAAATCTTCCAAGAATTACAATAGCTATTACCTTTTTTTGTTTTGTGAGCCACTGTTTTTTTAGAGACGTTCTAATCAATTATCTTCCTTTGTTTTAATTGCACCGTGGCTTATGTATTTGAGGCCACATGTGTATAAAAATTGATAGCCACAATTTACCATGTCGTGGCTCGGAGAACTGTGGCTTATAATATTGTTTTGCTTGTATGCGCAATCCATTTTTTATCACGGGAGAGAATTTGAATTTTAGAAACATGAAAATAATTGAAGCACAAGAATAAGACAAACACCACCGAAGACTTCGAATCAAGAAAAGGGATTCACTTTGCTACTTCATCTAAGTCTTTGTCTTTGTGTCTTGATTGATCAACTTTTTCTTTGCACAGTTACTTGTCTTTTTGTCGAAAATTTGACTATCAACCAATGACTAACTTGTAGATTAGTTATTTATGTTGCAGGTAAAGTGAAGATCCATTTTGCTACTTCATCTCATTACCTCAATTTTGTCTGACAGCTAGACTTCTTTTTTGGACATTATCCTCAGTTTGCTATTTTGACTAGTTCCCCAATAATTGGAGAAAGAATTGGGGAAAGGCCAAGAAAAGATAATGAAACCAAATTATTCTTTATAGGGGAAAAGCCAATAGAAGATACCAGTTCCCCTTCGCTTCTTCTCACCTCAATTTGTCTGACAACTTTCTTCTCTCTCTGGATATCTTTATCTGCATAGACTTGTGTGGAGGGAAAAAAACAGAGAGCCAAAACAGGACAAATTGAAAAGTAGCTCAGTTTTGCTTTATATATAATCTGCATTTGCAAGCACTGCAATGCACACACAAAAGCTAAGATGGATTCCAAAGAAGTAGCTACAAAGCCACATGCTGTTTGCATTCCAGTTCCTGCTCAAAGTCATATAAAGGCAATGCTTAAATTTGCAAAGCTCCTCCACCACAGAGGTTTTCATATAACCTTTGTTAACACAGAGTTCAATCACAAGCGCTTTCTTAAATCTCTAGGACCCAATTCCCTTGATGGCTTGCCTGATTTTCAATTTGAAGCCATCCCAGATAGCCTTCCGGATTCAGATGAAGATGCCACACAAGATGTCACCTTGCTTTGTGAATCCGTCAGAAAACAAAATTTATTGGCTCCCTTTCTTGCCCTCCTTGCAAAACTCAACAATGATGCCATATCAACATCCACCAATCCTCCTGTGACTTGCATAGTTTCAGATGGTTTCATGTCCACGTTCACAATCACAGCCGCTGAAAAAATCGGAGTCCCTATAGTGCTGTTCTACACTATAGCTGCCTGCAGCTTCATGGGATTTAAACAAATTCGTGCTTTGGTCGAAAAAGGACTTGCACCACTCAAAGGTGAAATATATAACCTTTTAATTGAAGCAATTGTTGTTTAGCTTATGGTGAAATATATAACCTTTTAATAAAATGTTTCTTCAGTTGAATTTCATTTGTACTATTGCAGATGAGAGCTGTTTCACAAATGGCTATCTGGACACCGTAATAGATTGGATCCCAGGAATGAGAGATATCCGTTTAAGGGATCTCCCGACCTTCTTTCGTACCACAAATCCGGATGACATCATGTTTAACTTCATCATGGAAGAAACCGATAGAGCTCATGAAGCTTCAGCAATCATTATTCATACTTTTGATGCCTTGGAGCCAGATGTTTTGGATGCTCTCTCATTTATGCTTCCCCGTGTTTACTCCATTGGACCTCTTCAATTGCATCTCAATAAAATACCAGAACACCCTTTGAAAATGGTGGGATACAGTCTATGGAAAGAAGAAACTGAATGCCTCGAATGGCTAAACACGAAGACACCAAACTCAGTTGTCTATGTGAATTTCGGCAGTATAGCAGTCATGACACCAGAACAGCTTGTGGAGTTTGGGTGGGGACTTGCAAATAGCAAGCTTCCATTCTTTTGGGTAATTAGACCTGATCTAGTTATTGGAGAATCCGCTATTTTGCCGCCAGAATTTGTGGCTGAAACTAAGGGAAGAAGTCTAATAGCTGGGTGGTGCCCACAAGAGCAAGTCCTTAACCACCCATCAGTTGGAGGATTTTTAACGCACAGCGGTTGGAATTCAACAGTCGAGAGCATTACTGCAGGAGTTCCTATGCTCTGTTGGCCATTCTTCGCAGACCAGCAAATGGACTGTCGCTATACTTGCAATGAATGGGGCATTGGCATGGAGATTAGTAATGATGTGAAGAGGGATGAGGTAGAGAAGCTTGTCAAAGAGTTAATGGAGGGTGAGAAGGGTAAGAAGATGAAAAATAAGGTCATGGAGTGGAAGAAACTTGCAGAAGAAGCTACTGGGCCACATGGTTCTTCATCCACAAACTTGGACAATTTAGTGAATCAAGTGCTATTAAGAAAAAGCTAAAGATTTTACCATAAGATGTTAATTTTTATTTTTATTGCTATTGTCTCAAATAATCAACTAGCTAGCAATATGTACTCAGGCCTGTAAAACCTATGTTACTATAGCTAGAATTTTATTTTGCTCTAAGATTTTAATTAATTATGTTCAAATTATATATTGATGTCTCCCACAAATATTATATGCTCCAGTGTTGACTGCTTAGAGCATTTTCACCCAATTTGCCATGACAAAAGGCAAGGGGAGGCAAGGACTTGTACTATTCATGTGAATAGTGTCTGCCCAAGCTATTTTATTGTTGCTTTTCCACCCTTTCTAGGGCAAAGGGCAATTATTATTCACAACAAATGAATTTTATTTTTATATTTATAAGATTAATTTTGATAAGATTTTTGGATAAAATATTTGGATAAGATTTCCGATGGCCAGGTGTCCATATTTATTATAAAATTCACATCTCATATTTCAGATAAGATTTTCGGTTGCTACTATTGCGCCACATGTCATCTCTATCTTCTAAATCCATTTATAAAACCACACCCTCAAGTCACATCAATCATCGATATCCTCTATATCCTTTCATTTATCAGATTTTACAAAACACATTCTACTTTCAATGTCTTACACGAGGAGGTTGTTGGAGAGGGCCGAGTTAGAAAATGAATAAAGAATGCGCAAACGTGCTAAAGAAGAAAGGGAGTGGGAGGCAGAAGATGATCAAGTTGTTTTAACAGTGGGTATGCTCGATCAATCAAGCCAACACCACTGTGGTTCGCAACCCGCCCGTGACTCAAACGCGGACAAACGTAGGCCCTCTTGAGGTAAGAATCTCTTGTAATATTACTTTATCCCAAATTCGTTGTACTCCAGTATTGATTTTTGAGGGCGATATAGAATGCAGCCCCATTTGTTCAATAAAATCATGCATGTTGTTTGCAATTACGACGCATATACTTCATTCAGAAGTACGATGCTCTTGAGGTTTTGGGTCTTTTTCTGGAGCAAAAACTTACAACTTCTTTACAGCTGCTTGCGTATGGCGCATTTGTAGACCAAGTGAATAAGATTACTAGAATGGGAAAATCCACTATCCTAAAGTGCTTGCTCAAATTATATATTGACGTCTTCCATAAATAGTATATATGCTCTAGTGCTGACTGATTACAACTAATTGCAAAGACAATTCAGATGGTAAACAAATATCTAAGCAATAGAAAGAAATAATGAGAAAATATTATAATTATCAAAGAAGACAGTGATATATACAAAAGGTTGTTATATTGTGACACAAATTCGCCACAAATCAAGAAGGTGTTTTTTTTTATAAAAAGACCTTTACTTTTGAAAGAGCGATAACATACTAAACTCACACACACTAGAAGAATGATAGGATTCGAACCCAATATCTTTCTTAAGGGAGCATTTCCTTCAAGAATGTTTTTGAATCTTCATCCATGATTTTATACTGTTAAAAAAAACCCTCTTAATTACTTGACGTATTTGACATCTGATTAAGGTTTCACTCTAAAGTCTCATCAGTTACCAAATTATACAAATGTTTGATTGCTAATTTAGCTTCTTTGTTGACAGTCTCCTTTGATCTCCTATAATGGCTGCGGTCAATGCATCAATGCTTATGTGTCATATTCTCTTCAACAATTTCTTCACCTCAGTAAGCGACCTTGGATTGAAAAAAGTAAAAGAAAAAAAAACATGAAGTGGAAGAAACAGGAACAAGCAAGACATGTGTGCCATCTGTTTAGCTTCCGACATGTGCTGAGCAAAATTAAGTTAATGATGTTCAACAGCTAACATGGGGACTCCCTGCGCCTAGCCGGCCGCCTAGGGCCTCCAATCCCTATGTATACCTAGTATTAAGCTGGGTACAATTTTGGGTCAGTCCGATAATTAGAGAGTTGGGTTAGATTGGCCTAATAATGAGCGAGTCTTGGGTTAAAAAAATTAAACCGCTATGGATTCACATTGTCCACTGAATTTTGAAAACACTGGAGAGGTGCAGAGAACTCTTGGAAGAATAGCAGTGAAGATGAAAACAAGAAGTGATGAAGTTGAAGCGACGTGGCAGCATGTGTCAAAATTCCAAATAGGGACCAGAGGGGGAACAAAGGAAATGGGGACAGAAGATCTGAACTCTATAAATAGGGCCCAAAATATAGAAAAACTCTACAACACTCAATTCTTAGGAAGAAAAAATCCATTTTACTTTTGAAAAACCATAACAACAATGTCATCAATGTACCCAAAAATTACAACAATGTCATCATTGTTTTTTTTCCCTAAATATCATAATGCCAGGATACTAATGGTATTTCACACATCATTCAAATTTTTTTTAAAAAAAATAATACTACACCTGGTCCTTTTTGAGTTTTTTTTTCCTTCTTCAATTTAAAGCTTTTAGGGTTCATATGTAAATTCAATGCTAGAATGTGTTTTATTATAAATTTCTCTTAATTATTGGAGGTACATAGATGATTCTTGATTGGTTGGGAGTATAACGGTCATGACACCAAATCAAGTTGTTGAGTTTGGCAGTACAAAAAAAAAGGGAGATACTGTAACACAAAATTACAGAATTGAAGAGGGGAAATAATGAACCAAATTATCCTTACATCGGCAAGAAACCGAAGTATAAGTATTATTCTTTTTGTCTTGATCAACTGATTTTTCTTTGCACAGATATTTGTGTGTCGAAAATTTGACTATCTATCAACCAATGACTAACTTCTAGATTATATTATTATAAAAATTTAAAATTATTTAAAGAATCCCTCAATAAAATGGGACTATATAAATATAAATATATATATATATATATTAGAAATTGTTACATCACTAATAGTCAACAAAATATGATTAAATTTTTTAAATTTTTTTGAATTTATACACTCATGTTGGTCAAGTATTTCGAAAAGGTCGTCATTGATTGATAGATAATCAACTTATGATTGTATAGATAATGGTAAAAATTGTGGTAGAAATTGTTTCTTATAATAATCTATATATATAAAGCAAAAGGAAAAGAATGATAAAACATTCAAAATACCAGAAAATACCATTCGTTAATTCAAACATTAAGAATTGAAATTATTAATGAAATGATGATAACATGGTAAATTCACATTATTTTATATTTAAAAAAATTAAAAGCAAAATCAGATAATAAGTCCTACTTTTATGGAACATAACTACCCATGTTATCTTTTATTAATTCTAAAAATAAAATAAAAAATAAAAAATAAAACCAATTGGCACATGCGTGAGTATGTGCCAAAGGGCTAGTATAAATAACTAATAGTCTACAAATTGAAGGGTATCTTACGACTTTTTTTTCAACGATCCAAACCGTCTATTTTTCAAGTCTTCACTCATAAATCATCCTTGTAAAAAAATCATACAAATTGAAAATCATTATAACATCTAATAGAGATCAACAAAATCAATAAACACGCTTCAAGAGATTACTTAAATTTCAATAATTTAATTGAATGATCAAATGATATCGGATTCAAATGATTTTTTGTAGGGATGATCTTTGAATGAATATCTACAAAAATAGATAGTTTGGATTAGTAAAATAAAATAATCTACATTTGCAAGCACTGCAGTGATTTTTGGCTTCATTATTGTTATACCCCTTGAAACGAGTGTTTGGTCTCACTTTACCCTTGGAATTAAAATTTCTCACTTAACTTCCAAAATCTCTAAAAATTGCTAAAATTTTCTAACTTTACCACTTTTGTCTATTTATGTTCACAAAACCGTTAAGTGTGCTGACGTGGTAGGGGAATTTTAATAATTTAGCTATTAAAATACTTTATAATCCAAATTAAATATTAAAAAATAGATTAAAAAATTTAAAAAAAAAATTAACTACACAGACCCATCACCACAAACCCATCCCTCCCCCACTCTCGATCATCCTTATCCACCATCATCCAAACCCAATAACCCTCACCACCCAAACCCAGCAAACCCACCCACACTCAAACCCCAAACATAGTAGCCCCAAAATAAACCACCAAGGCCTTATTTGGTGTTTGGATTAATTAGTTATGATTGAGGCAGGTGTTAGGGTTTGGCAATTAGTTAGACTTTAATAAGTTGTTTGGTACATTAAGTTTAGACTGCACTAGACTTAAATCTAGTCCGTTGTTTGGTATGGGCCAGACTGCATTGGACTTCAAAAAAATTTATTTTAATGTTTATTAGATTATTTAATATAAAAAATACTTAAATTTGTATAAAATTAAAATAAAAAAAACATGTACACAAAAAAATAAAATAAGAAAACATGTACAACTTAATTTGTATCAACATCTGGGTCTGTTTTATTTCCATTTTTTGATAGCTCAATTTGTGAGGTTCTTCGTTGGGCCTTTGTTGTTTTCCCATAGTTTTCAATACAGGTTTTGCAAATTGGATGATTTTCTTGGGCCTTTGGTTTGATTTTTTATGTATAGCGTATTTGTTTCGGCTCTTTGATTTTGGGTATGCATCTTTTTTATTAACTGCTAGGCATGGGTGGGGCCTGCTGGGTATGGATGATGGTGGCTGAGGATGATCGGGCATGGGGGAGGGATGGGTTTGGGGTGATTGGGTCTGTGTAGTTAATCTTCAAAAATTAAAACATATTTAATTTGGATTATAAAGTATTTTATTCTGATTAAGGTTTCACTACGCCTCAGGCCTTCAACTCTACGATTAAGTCTCATCATTCTTCAGGCAATTGTGCACTAACCATGATGCATTATATTAATAATATATTAAATCAATAGATTAAAAATATGAAGTTATACCTTTTTCCACAAATAAATCATTGGCTTGCATGTTTAAAACCCTTTTCCAATGAGCTAGATCTCGTTGGCCACCCCAGTCTATTCTTAATTTGCCTATTGAGGATTGTGTTAGGTTTTGTAATTAGGCTTACAGTAACAATTATGTGCAATTTTCACACGATACGACACATAGTTAGCAGATTATGGTTCACTAGTTTTCGATGCGAAAACAAGGGTGGATCTACATGCCACTCGAGCTCAAAGCCGAATTTTTAGAATATTCAACTTAGGCTAAGTTGTCCAAGCCCAAACTATGTAAATCAAATGTTAGCCCACCCACTATGTTGAAATAAGGCCACCTCTACATAAATTCCAACCTTTGGATTGATTGGAATCCATGTTATGCAACTTTGGAGCCTATTTAATCATGCATGTTTATAATAAAGATAAATAATTTTACGGGGAATTCTAGCAACCTTCTCTTTTAGACCTTATCCTTTTTGGTAATGACATGTGTCACTTTTCTTACAATTAAAACAATGTCATTAATGAATGAGACCAACTAGCTTTTATTTTCCAAGTTTATTCTTTTATTTTCTTATGTGGCATAAAATTATAATAAAATATTTGAAAATTCAATTTAGAAAATAAGAAGTATAGGATTATAGTATTCAAAAACTAAATTAAAAAACCCTTATCCCCATCCTGACTCCTTCCAGCCGCCACCCACCAACACAAACACAAAGCTCATCTTTTTTAAATTGAATTTCAAATATTTTATTAATATTTTATGCCACATATAGAAAAATAAAAGAATAAACTTGAAAAATAAAAGTTAGTTGATCTCATTCATTAATGATATTGTTTTATGTGTAAGAAAGTAACACATGTCATTAGTAAAAGGGAGAAGTTCCAAAAGAGAAAGTTAGAGAGAAAGTTACTAGCATACCTCTAATTTTATATAATAAAGCTGTTGATATGTCATGTTGGCCTCACCACCTCCCAAAACAAGGCCCCACGTGCCCCATAAAGGTAAATATAATAGATTGTTTATTATAAAGGTAAATTATAATTTCCTTTTGGACTAGTGACATTTCACTCCATCGAGGTTTAGGGTTTGTATTGAAATGGGCCCCGATGTTTCAATTTCATCAATTCCAAATCTTGTCTTAACATTCACAATACTTAATATATTTCATCCAAAGCGAGGCAAGAAAGGAGCTTGCACTTCTAAAGCACCACCTGCTGAATCAGCACCACCAACCTCAACTTCATGGCCTCTTTGTATCAACGGGTGTTTCAACTGCATAATCAAATGTTGTAGACGAAGCATAATGAAGAAAGGGATCATTAAGGTTTAGGGTTGTTAGACTAGCATTTTGTGATAGATTAGATGGTTTTTATTGTTGGTTAATTAGTCCTAAGGTTTAGGTCTTGTTGTTTTGGGTAAATTGATCATGTATAACTTAATGACTCACCCTTTTTATGGATGTAATGACATACACATAAGCTTGAACAAATGTGAATGCAAATATATCCACCACTTGTAATTTTGGGATGGATTTGAAACAACTTGAATTATGTAATTGTCAATGTTATTATTAGGATATTTTCAGGCCATTTTGAATGGAAGATTCTCTAAGTTATTCTCTGAAAATTTTGACTTCATTCTCAACATATATTACTTTGAGGATTCAAAACTATTGTAGCAATCTTAAAATAGATGTAATCCTCTGCAAATGTTGCCTTCACAATCCCATTTAGCTCAAACTTAATATATTACCATATACATTTCATAACCATTAACTCTTACATAGCCATTAAACCCTTACAAAATGACACCTTAACACCCAACAACCCACAAGCACTTCATTCAATGGCAGAGGCCAATTTGAAGCTCTTCTTTTGTTCACTCTAGATCTGAGCATCCCTCCCAAAATGAAGCTTGCAAATAGAACCTACGAAGCCACCAATAACACCCAAATGACCTTTTCTCTTTGTCTTGCCTTTACCACTAATTTATCAAGCTTATTCCAGCAACCTTTCTTACCCTCATGTGCCTTTGCTGCACACATTGAAAATTGCCTCCCAAGATTTGAATATGTCCAAGAGGTTCGAATTGTAGTAGCCTTGCCATACCAACACATCGGCGCCTCTTCATCCGTTACAGGAATAGATTTGCTTCTTGATCTTCTTGGCAACATGACTTAAGGCACGCTCTATGATCAGTTTCCTATGGAATTGATTTTTTTGGTTTGAAATGCCCGTGGCCCATTGTACTGGGCTTTTAGGATATCTAGTGGGTCCCACAGCTGCTACATCAAGATTTAACGTATGACCAGATGGTCAATCTAACGCAGATGTGAATTTGTCGAATTTGAACTAATGGGTATGAAATTGATGAAATTGAAACCTCGGGGCCCATTCGATATAGACCCTAAACCTCGATGGAGTGAAATGTTGTTAGTCCTTTTCTTTTTGCCATGTTCTATTTTGTCTGTTGCAACTCATTGTTTTCTTTTAAATTGGTTTTTTTTTTATTATAATTTTTTATATATGCAAACCTTTCAATTTTTTATTGGAGATTAAAGATACAAATATAAGCACGATGTTCTGGTTTTTTCTTTGAACCTTTTTCTCCGTAATTCTTTTTCTGATACAATCTTTTTCCTGCTCAATCCATGTGATGACAGTATTAGAGCCCATCTCAATACTTTTATAATTTCTCATATCTTTCTTTTAATTTCTACTTTTGAACTTCGTTTTGCAATTTGGGCACAAAGCCATTTACTAAATTTATGACCTTTTCAATTTCTCACTTAACTTTCAAAATCTCTAAAAATTGCTAAAATTTTCTCACTTTACCACTTTTGTCTATTTATGTTCACAAAACCGTTAAGTGTGCTGACGTGGTAGGGGAATTTTAATAATTTAGCTATTAAAATACTTTATAATCCAAATTAAATATTAAAAAATAGATTAAAATTTTTTTTAAAAAAAAACAAAATTAACTACACAGACCCATCACCACAAACCCATCCCTCCCCCACTCTCGATCATCCTTATCCACCATCATCCAAACCCAATAACCCTCACCACCCAAACCCAGCAAACCCACCAATACTCAAACCCCAAACATAGTAGCCCCAAAAATAAACCACCAAGGCCTTATTTGGTGAATTTGGATTAATTTGGTTATGATTGAGCAGTGTTACTGGTTTGGCTTGAATTTGTTAGACTTTAATAAGTTGTTTGGTACATTAAGTTGGGCTAGACTGCACTAGACTTAAATCTAGTCCGTTGTTTTGTATGGGCCAGACTGCATTGGACTTCAAAAAAATTTATTTTAATGTTTATTAGATTATTTAATATAAAAAATACTTAAATTTGTATAAAATTTAAAAAAAAAAACATGTACACAAAAATAAAAATAAGAAAACATGTACACTTAAATTTGTATCAACATCTGGGTCTGTTTTATTTCCATTTTTGATAGCTCAATTTGTGAGGTTCTTCGTTGGGTGTTGTTTTCCCATAGTTTTCAATACAGGTTTTGCAAATTGGATGATTTTCTTGGGCCTTTTGTTTGATTTTTTATGTATAGCGTATTTGTTTCGGCTCTTTGATTTTGGGTATGCATCTTTTTTATTAACTGCTAGGCATGGGTGGGGCCTGCTGGGTATGGATGATGGTGGCTGAGGATGATCGGGCATGGGGGAGGGATGGGTTTGGGGTGATTGGGTCTGTGTAGTTAATCTTCAAAAATTAAAACATATTTAATTTGGATTATAAAGTTTTTTAATAGCTGAATTATTAAAATGCCCATGCCACATCAGCACATTTAACGGTTTTATAGACCAAAAAAGACGGAAGTTGCAAAGCAAGAAAATTCCTACAGCTTTAAGAGATTCTGGGGGGGCTAAGTGAGAAATTTTCAGTTTTATGGATTAAATTAAAACGGAGCACCCATTTTAGGAAGTAAAACAGTAATTGAGCCATAATTATATATATATATATATATGTTTTTTTTTTGTCATTTTCTTATTCAGAGCAGAAGTAGAATGAGAACTGAACTTTTTGTGGCCCAATAATTGGAGAAAGAACTGGGGAAAGGCCAAGAAAGGATAATGAAACAAAATTATTCTTTATAGGGGAAAAGCCAATAGAAGATACCAGTTCCCCTTCGCGTCTTCTCACCTCAATTTGTCTGACAACTTTCTTCTCTCTCTGGATATCTTATCTGCATAGACTTACTTGTGTGGAGGGGAAAAAACAGAGAAAACAGGACACATTGAAAAGTAGCTAAGTTTTGCTTTATAAATAATCTGCATTTGCAAGCACTGCAATGCACACACAAATGCTCAGATGGATTCCACAGAAGTAGCTACTAAGCCACATGCTCTTTGTATTCCATTCCCTGCTCAAAGCCATATAAAGGCAATGATTAAATTTGCAAAGCTCCTCCACCGTAGAGGTTTTCATATAACCTTTGTTAACACAGAGTTCAATCACAAGCGCTTTCTTAAATCTTTAGGACCCAATTCCCTTGATGGCTTGCCTGATTTTCAATTTGAAGCCATCCCAGATAGCCTTCCAGATTCAAATGAAGACACCACACAAGATATCACTTTGCTTTGTGAGTCCGTCAGAAAAAATTTCTTGGCTCCCTTTCATACCTTCCTTGCAAAACTCAACAATGATGCCATAGAAACATCCAGCAATCCTCCTGTGACTGGCATAGTTTCAGATGGTTTCATGTCCACGTTCACAATCATAGCTGCTGAAGAAATTGGAGCCCCTATAGTGCTGTTCTACACTATAGCTGCCTGCAGCTTCATGGGATTTAAACAACTTCGCGCTGTGGTCGAAAAAGGACTTGCTCCACTCAAAGGTGAAATATATAACTATTAATTAAAGCAATTGTTGTTCCTAAACATGCAAATGAAATGTTTCTTCAATTGAATTTCATTTGTCTATTGCAGATGATGAGAGCTGTTTCACAAATGGCTATCTGGACACCGTACTAGATTGGATCCCGGGAATGAGAGATATCCGATTGAGGGATCTCCCGACCTTCTTGCAAACCACAAGTACAGATGACACCATCTTTAACTTCGTCATGGAAGCAACCGATAGAGCTCATGAAGCTTCGGCAGTTGTTCTTCATACTTTTGATGCCTTGGAGTCAGATGTTTTGGATGCTCTCTCATCTATGCTTCCCCATGTGTACACCGTTGGCCCTCTTCAATTGCATCTCAATCAGATACCAGAACACCCTTTGAAAATGGGATACAGTCTATGGAAAGAAGAAACTGAATGCCTCGAGTGGCTAAACACCAAGGCACCAAACTCAGTTGTCTATGTGAATTTCGGCAGTATAGCAGTCGTGACACCAGAACAGCTTGTGGAGTTTGGGTGGGGACTTGCAAATAGCAGGCTTCCATTCTTTTGGGTAATTAGACCTGATCTTGTTATTGGAGAATCCGCTATTTTGCCGCCTGAGTTTGTGGCTGAAACAAAGGAAAGAAGTCTAATAGCTGGCTGGTGCCCACAAGAGCAAGTCCTTAACCACCCCTCAGTTGGAGGATTTTTAACTCACAGCGGTTGGAATTCAACGGTTGAGAGCCTTACTGCAGGAGTTCCTATGCTCTGTTGGCCATTCTTCGGAGACCAGCAAATGGACTGTCGCTATACTTGCAATGAATGGGGCATTGGCATGGAGATCAGTAATGATGTGAAGAGGGATGAGGTAGAGAAGCTTGTCAAAGAGTTAATGGTGGGAGAGAGGGGTAAGAAGATGAAAAATAAGGTCATGGAGTGGAAGAAACTTGCAGAAGAAGCTACTGGTCCACATGGTTCTTCATCCACAAACTTAGACAATTTAGTGAATCAAGTGCTATTGAGAAAAAGCTAAAGATGTTACCATATATAAGAATATTGATGTCTTCCAATGTGACTGCCAATTGCAGAGATTATTATACTGCCAATGTTCTTTTTAGTCATTATACACAGCTCATAATACTTTCACACAAAAATTTACCAAACACTCAACAACTTACTATTGTACCAGCATCACTTTTAATAAAAAGTTTGTCAAACGTCAAACTACTTTCTTTCACAACTGATTTCTCTCACAGAAATCTGACTGTGATTATTTTCACATCACAACAATACCAACTACTAGCCTTGTTTTAAATTCTTATTTAAATTCCTACATGGTTTAGGATTCGTATTTTAATCTTATTTCCTACCCACTATAAATAAGGCTTTTAGGAAGTCATATTATTACTAGCAAAGGCGCCCGCGCAATGCTGCGGTTTTGAAATTGCGTCAAATGTGTATAAAGTCGTTAAAATACGTAGGGAATAAAGTGACAAATTTACAATAAAGATTTTTTTAGAAAAAGTAAAAACTTAAAATGGAACCAAGTGAAAGCAGAGAAAACTACCAAAGGCGTGGAAGGTGTGGAGCATAAAGCATTTAAGTTTTTGAGAGAAATGTGTAGAGAAATAGGGTGTAGAAGGTGTGGATCAAGGATTGTAATATCGGCCGATACACCGATATATCGGTATTTTCAACTATCGACACCGATACTGAGGGGGTAAGGCCATATCTTCCCATGTATCGACGATATATCCCCCAATAAGTGCAATATTCCCGATATTTTGCCGATATCCCCGATATTTCCCGATACCCATAACAGAACCCAAAAAAAATTCAAAAGTTTTGAAAGCAATTGAAGCAAATTGAAACCTAAAAATAGCTAATCCTTGCCCAGAATCCTATAATTTATTAATATGGAGAATTTTTGCACAGTCCACTGCCCACATACCTCCAATCCATCTAAAGAGGATATGGCGATCAATTTTGGATCTATGAGCATAGAAACTAGACCTAGTACTAACTCAAATGAATCTTATGATGATTATGGTTATGTCATGTCTGATTATAGTGGAACTAGTTATGGAGTTTAAGATGATGAAACAGATTATGGACCTACTAGTTAGGTTAATCCTAACTATCCCATATATGGGAGGACAGTAGGGAGCTCAAGAGATACCTATGTGCACCATGTTCAAACATGGCTTACAAACTGCTTGGGTTACATGACTTGGTATGACTATTGTATGAATCTGGATGGTTGTTCCTCATTGTTTGAACCTCATGTAGATGGACTCTTATCAAAATTGTAATCCAATGATTAAACAAACTATGGATTTATGTATGGTTTTTTCATTCTAACAGTTTATTTTCAAACTTTTCATTAACGCACATTACATACCACTTATATTTCATCATATGTATATCTTATTATTAGTAAATTTTGAGTTTTATTTGTTCAATACATTTATTGATAATGTACATAACATCTATGAAAGTTTTACACCAAAATTGTGTTTCAATGCCTATATCTGTCATTTTCGGTGATTTTTTCCCGATACCTAAAACGATAACGATATATCTCCGAAATATCCGTAAATTGGAGGCCCGATATTATCTGCACGGCCGATATTTTAATCCTTGGTGTGGATATGCTGATAAGTTTTTCATAAACTCCCAAAGAAAAAATTAGCCAAAATATAGACGCAAAAAAAGAATCGTAATCAATTCCAGATAATAAAGGTAGTGTTCAAACTTAGAAAGATAGAAAAATCAAAATTCAGAATTAGAATTCAGATAATGGAGATAGTGTCCAAACTCTGAACATCTCTAACATGACATCACCAAATCAGTAAATATTACACAAAATTAGTATAAAAACACATGAACATAAAAACAAAAACAAAAAATTAAAAAAGCAAATATTAACAACAATAGATCATTACACAATTTAGGGTGACCCTAACAACAATTGAGGGATTGATTGCTTTTGTTGGAAACCAAAGCAAGTGTTTCTAAAACAGAGAATAGGAGCATAAAAGTTTATGAATGTTAGATGCCCATTTCTACTTTTCCCTCCTCTTCCTCTGTTTCCCGAGAAAGCAAATGAACAGAATCAGCCAAATATCACCACAAACCAAATATATGGTAGTTAATTAAATGCCAAAGAAGTGCCAAAGAATCATTGAGCATACAAAAATAAAAAATCTGAGTCACGACTTGCAGAAGATTAGCCCTTTGCTGGTAGCTCCTTTCACTTGCAAACTCCTTGGTGTTCCAGTGCCACAACTTCTTCAGTACTTGCTGCACAATCCAAGCTCTACAGTACTTCATGCACAATCCAAGCCCTGCAAGCTACACGTATTTGTTATGGGTTGCCATAAAAGGAAAATTTCATTCTTACGGGTCAGTATGTAAGAATCTATAAATGCGTTGCAAAACTTCCACAAATATCAAATCAAACAACAGCTTAGTGGCGGCATGTATGTACCAAATTGTGGCACATCCCATTTTAGCTTATAAATTGTCAAATAAGAAATCTAAATACGCATACTACAGGACACATTCATATCATATAAATTGAAAGGGTGAGACCAATATTTTGCAAAAGCACAAAATTTTATTAACATCCCAACAAACCTAGAGGATAAAAACCGATAATCAAATCAATAATGAAATGGAGAATTACAGACAGTATATGCACGCATAAGGAAGACATGCAACAATCAAGACCACTTGCGCCACCCGTTTCTCTGTAATTGATCTTTCACTTTTTCATTGTCAATCTAACATACTTATAAATCTTTACGAATCAAATTTTACAATAATTTGGGTTCCCGTAACTTACCTTCAATTTTGTTAGTTTATACTTTGCTACTTGCCTACTCCAATTATCAAAAGAAAACTGTACCATAAATTGTGTCATTTTCGTTGGAAAATTCAAAATAAAATGTTCAGTTTAAAAAGATATATGTTTATATAAAAAAAAATGTTTTGGACAGAGACATCAGAGTAAATATTAAAAAAGAGAGGAAAAACTTAACACTTTAATTAGGGAGAACTGATTTTGGAAAATTAGAACCTCAATACAAAAGAAAGGTTTGCAATTTCACAGACATCTGAGAGCCCAAAATTCATCGAAACAAAACACTAAAGCCAAGAGGAGCCTTTATTCAGCAAAGTGGAGGCTTCAATTTTGAAGAAAAATAACAGAAAAAAAGAAGAAAAAACATACGTCTTCAATTCAACCGGGCATTATTTCGAGGGGATGCCTCTTACGCAGCCTCCTTCACATCTGCCAACAAAGCCAAACATCAAATACAAAATGCGATTCAAATGATTGAAACAAAATTAGAAAAAAACGAAATAAATGTGATAAAAGAGCGACGCTTTTGGGTCAAAGATGAGACCTTTGGCAACAAATTGGATTTCGCCAGGAGGAGAGTTAAGGAGGAACCACTTCCCCGCCGCAAAACAACATTTACTACATTAGACATTGACAAATAATCAAAATGGGTACAAATTTATTAATTAGAAAAAATAAAGTATATAAACGGCTGAGAGAACAAACCTCAATAATGGCAAGCACTTGGCCATTGCTTTTCTTGACCTTCTTCAATTTCCTCAGGAAATACTTAATCCAAACAAATCAACCAACAATATTAAGTTTAACCCAAAATTCACCAATGAAAAATCACAAAAGCCGAGTTAAGGCTAAGGATTATACCATAAGTTAACCTCATTGGTGGCCCCAAGCTTCATTCGGTAAATCTTGGGGTGCTCATCAGATGTCGTAGGGAGCTTCCTCCCAACAACCTGGCACTGATGGAACTGCAACACAAAAATGACACCATTAATTGCAGCTTTACCATTTGACCCGTTCTAAGAGAAATATATCACATAGAAACAAATACCAAATTAAATGGAACCTAAGAAATTGTGAAGATAATTTCTAGATATTTGTTTACCAAATTTCATACAACAATCCTCCACTTAAACTGACTATTTACAACAATGCTAGGAATTTGTATGCATATTACATATGCAATATTTGGCTAATCCATTTCACCAGTAGCCATATTTAACTAAATAAACTATGTCTAAAACCAAATGGGTATTCTTCAAGAATAAAACCAACCTTCTTGAAGCATACCCATCTAAGTCATAATATGCAGTGGAAAAGAGAATAAAAAGAACCCCCAAGCATCTTAGTACCCTAACATGGAAAAAGAGAGAACATAATTTAGAATTCTGTAACAGAAATTGTCTCATTATATTAAACAGAAATAAATAAATAAAAGTGAATTTAAGGCTGAGATGTAATCGACTTATTGAAAAAAAAAAATTGAGGATGAGAGAACAATTGACAAACCTCTTTGCTAGTCCAAATGCGGAACCCTACTCCGTTTTTTCAAAGTCCATGAATAGATGTAATTGCACCATTTTGTTGTTGTAGTCCTGCAATGCATTCAGTCATCGGCTTCACCCAAGCAACTCTGAGTGCCAATTCAAATCCACCATGAACCAATCCATAAGCTCAAACATAGAACCTAATCAGATGATAAACCATCACACAAAAGGCTTAATTTTGGTCCAGAAGAGCAATTCGAGGATATGGTTCTTACCTGAAATGCTTTGGTGAGGTTGCAAAATCACCTTTGTCCTCATGCTCAAACCCTTCAACAACAAAAAAACAATGAAAGGAAATTTTCATTGCAATTCCAAGCACATGCAAGAAAGAACAAAGGCACCAAATTTTCAATCCAACATAACTATAGAACAAAGACTCAAACTTTTGCCTTTATGTCCTTGAGATTCCACAGAAACCCAAGTGATTTCAACAAAAAGTACTAATGTTATTAAGTGGGTGACCTCAAACGCTCTTATAAGCATAATATTGAACTCCTACCCACAAAACAGCAGTAAAATGTTTAAAAAGATGAAATTTTTTGTTTGAATGATCTTATATTGAACCAACCATCTTTACCTTCTAGTTGAGAGACTGGTCGATTAGTTCAGAATATCAGCTCCCAATCATATTTCCTTTTAGATGTAAACAGATATTAAGCTCCCAGGATTCATTATCCACATGCTCAAATATAGAAAGACTGAGAGATCTTGCCTGCTTAATACTTTTTTGTTTGAGAACCTAGGCGAGACCGTCGGTCCCAGACGATTGATCATGTCATTCCTTCCTCTTCCTCTGTTTCTCGAGAAAGCAAATAAACAGAATCAGCCAAATATCACCACAAACCAAAAGTATGGTAGTTAATTAAATGCCAAAGTATGAAGTGCTAAAAAATCATTGAGCATGCAATAAACAGAAATCTAAGTCACCACTTGTAGAAGATTACCCCTTTGCTGGCAACTCCTTTTTTTCTTTTTTCTTTTTGATAAAATTGGGGGCAAAACCAAAGCCTAACCAAGTACAAATCAAAAGGCCTCGAGTGACCCCCAACAGATCATCAGCTAACACAGAGCTAGCCAAGATAGGAGCTTAAACAAAAAAACTGAATATCTAAGTCTAGATTATGGCTCCATTTGGCAAGGCAATCCGACAAACCATTCTTCTCTCTAAAAATATGCTAGATATTCCAACTCTCAAAATGTCTAAGCATCTTCCCGTATAGTTTGAGAGCAAAGCAGCTAGAGGATGGAAACATAGAGAATCCCTTTGTTGGAATAGATTCATAGCAATATGAGAATCCATTTCTATGAGGATCTTGGTGAAGCCCTTTGCCACTGCTAATCGGAGGCCAAAAAACAAACCCCAGATTTCAGCATCCAAAATACGCCCTTTCCCCAAATTCACTGCAAAACCTCCACACCACTCCCCAAAGCAATCTTTAATCACACCACTAGCACCAATTTTCCCAGAAGCATTCATGCAAGTGCCATCCACATTGAGCTTAACCCACCCACTTCCAAACGGCTCCCACCTTAGCATAACCTGAGTTCTAGGCACATTCCTACAATTCAGATTAGAAGCCTTAACCCAATCCAAAACAGCAGCACAAATAATATTCCTAGGATCACAAGACAAGTCCTCAGCATAATTAAAAATGTATTGGTTACGCCATTTCCATACATACCAACAAGTGAAAACAAACATGATATTCCAAGGATACCTCCATTCCCACTTAGCTTTAGAAAAGAGATTGCTCCGAAGCCAAGAAGGATAATCAGATAAGAAAAAATCATGGAATTTACTTGGAGGTAGAACAGTAAGCCATACTTCTTTAGCACGCCCATAATCCCTAAGAGTGTGAATGATATTTTCATAGTGCCAACCACATACAGAACAAGAGGACTCCACAGCTAAATATCTCCTAACTCTTTGCTCATTAGTTAGGATCTTACCTTGGAAAACAAGCCATAAGAAAACTTTCAACTTAGGCGGGAGAGACATACTCCGCAGACCCTTCCAACAAGCATCGGACCAATTAGAACCCCCATGGATCAGCTGAAAAGCATATTTAACAGTAAAGATGCCATTAGAAGTAGGCCTCCGTATATGAGCATCTTGACTATTACCTCCAAAACCAACAGGAAAACAGGTGATCTTTTGCACCATATCCTCATCAAGAACAGTTCTTAACTTCTCAACATCCCACCACCCTTCTTTAAAGAAATTAGAGACCTTACAGTCCAAATCGATCCCTGACTACACCCCTGTATAATGTAACAAAGGGAGATCAACCACCCAATGGTCCTTCCAAAAATTCACCTTGTCCCCATTCCCCACTCTCCGAACCATTCACTTTCTCAGCAGCTCAACACCATAGACAACTCTTCTCCAAGTAGCAGAACAATCTTTCTTGGAGACCCTAGAAGTATCCAAGATAGAGCAGTCCTTTAGGTACTTCTTTTCATAAATTTGAGCCCATAACCCTTGATCATGAGTGTGCATCCTCCAATCAATCTTTGCTAAAAGGGCCCTATTCATGTCTGCAGTTTTCTTGAATCCTAAACCACCCCTACATTTAGGACGACACACCAAGTCCCACTAGCATAAATGTACCTTTTGCTTTTTTCCACTCCCTCCCCAAAAAAATCCATATTAATTCAATCAAGATCTTCACAAATGCTACCTGGTAACTTAACAGTCTGCATCGTATACACAGGTGTGGAAGATGTGACATCTTGGATGAGGGTAGCTCTGCCTTGCTGGCAGCTCCTTTCACTTACAAACTCCTTAGTGTTCTAGACAACAGTAAAATGCTACAATATGATTAAAATTGGTTGAGTAAGATAACTAATAATCTTAAATTTGATGAAGTGAGGCATTGGAGGGGTTCTCATACCTCCGAAGTGATGACACCACGAAAGTGTCTCTCTTTTGAGCATAAATCAAACACAACGCAAAGCAGTAAATAAATAAATAAATAATCACTATATCAATCAACAAAAACGATTAAAAAGGAAAATCAAAACAGAAACCAAATAATAAATATAACTAACAATTAAACCCTCTTCAATTATACACCAAGCTAAATGAAGCAAGGAAATTACATAATATTACAAATGAAACTAAGCTCTAGTTATCTCCATGTGCTCAAAAATCAAACCCAATCGAATGCATCTTCGTGGTTTAATGAATATGGCACTTTGCAGTTCAAATATCTTTTATATGCAAATAACTTCCATTTAGGAATTCCTCAAATAACTTATTTGAGGGACACCCTTATAGGGTCCACTTCACATTGTATTTCACTAATGAAGAATAAGGCCATGGAGTGGAAAACACTGGCAGAGGAAGCGACTGGTCCACACGATTCTTTGTCCACAAACTTAGACAATTTAGCTAATCAAATGCAATCAAGAAAAATCTAGATGTTCTCTGCATCCACAAACTTAACAAGATCATGAACTGCAAGCCTAGAAGTTTTGTTCAGCTACAAGTTTTAAATTGATCTTAGTGTTCCAATATCTGTTATGGTTTTAAGATCTAATATTAATCACTGAAAGATACAAGATAAGATTGAACAGAGGAACAATTTTTTTTATTTTTTTATATAGCAATGAAAATTGAGATGGTAACCAAACATTTTAGCAGTATATAAAAAGGGTAAATAATGAACCAAATTATCGTATAGCATCTTCCTTAATTTATCCTTACATCGCCAAGAAACGAAAGTCCAAGTCTCTGTCTTTTTGTCTTGATTGATCAAGTAGTTTCCTCGTTGTCTTGATCAACTGATTTTTCTTTGCACGGATATTTGTGTGTCGAAAATTTGACTATCTATCAACCAATGACTAACTTCTAGATTATATTATTATAAAAATTTAATCATAATTTGTAGACTATTAGTTATTTATATTATTATAAGAAACAATTTCTACCACAATTTTTACCATTATCTATACAATCATAAGTTGACTATCTATCAATCAATGACGAACTTTTCGAAATACTTGACCAACATGAGTTTATAAATTCAAAAAGATTTCAAACATTTAATCATATTTTGTTGACTATTAGTGATGTAACAATTTCTACTATATATATATATATATATATATATATAGTGAGGGATTCTTCAAATAATTTTATTTGAAGGACACCCTTTAGGGTACCTTAAGACTCTCTTTTTTTCAACGATCCAAACCGTCTATTTTTCAAGTCTTCACTCATAGATCATCCATGTAAAAAAAAATCATACAAATTGAAAATCATTATGATATCTAATAGAGATCAACAAAATCAATAAACACGATACTTCAAGAGAGTACTTAAATTTCAATATTTAATTGAATGATCAAATGATATCAGATTCAAGTGATTTTTTGTAGAGATGATCTTTGAATGAATATCTATAAAAAGTAGACGGTTTGGATTAGTAAAATAAAATAATTTGCATTTGCAAGCACTACAATGATTTTGGCTTAATTATTGTTATACCCCTTGAAACGGGCGCTTGGTCTCACTTTACCCGTTTCTCACTTAACTTCCAAAATCTCTAAAAATTGCTAAAATTTTCTCACTTTACCACTTTTGTCCATTTCTATTCACAAAACCGTTAAGTGTACTGACGTGGTAGGGGAATTTTAATAATTGAGCTATTAAAATACTTTATATTCCACATTAAATATTAAAAAATTAATTTAATTTAAAAAAAAAAAATTAACTACACAAACCCATCTCTCCCCCTCTCTCGATCATCCTCATCCACCATCATCCAAACCCAATAACCCCCACCACCCAAACCCAGCAAACCCACCCATACTCAAACCCCAAACATATCACCCAAAATAAACTACCAAAGCCTTGTTTGGTGGGGATTGAACTAGTTAGGATTGAGCTGGAGTGTTGGTTTGGCTTGAATTAGGTTGGACTTTAATAAGTTGTTTGGTACATTAAGTTGGGCTATACTGCACTAGACTTAAATCCAGTCCGTTATTTGGTACAAGTATGGGCTGGACTGCATCGGACTTCAAAATTTTTTATTTTAAAATTAATTTTAATGTTTATTAGATTATTTAATATAAAAAATAATTACATTTGTATAAAATTAAAAAAAATATATACACAAAAATAAAAATAAGAAATCACATGAAGATACCATAAAAATAGCCCAGAAATTCACAAAATTAATAACAAACACGAAATTTTTTTAAAGATAATTATGAGAGAGAAACAAAATTGCAGTCTAGCAAAAAAAATAAAGGTAACCCATAACTGTGAAATGATATCTTCAATGAAAAGTAAAATTAAAGTTAAAACAATCATCCGCCCAAGGAACAAAAACAAAGATTTTTTTTTTTAATAGCTAAATTAATCTTTAAAAATAAAAACATATTTAATTTGGATTATGAAGTTTTTTAATAGCTGAATTATTAAAATGCCCCTGCCACGTCATTTTGAAGACGAAAATAGACAAAAGTTGTAAAGTGAAAAAATTTCAGCAGTTTTTAGAGATTCGGGAGGGATAAGTGAGAAATTTTCAGTTTTATGGGGTACTAAGAGAATAAGTAGAATGAGAATTGAACTTTAGAGATTCAGAGCATAAGTAGAATGAGAATTGAACTTTTTGTGGCCCAATAATTGGAGAAAGAATTGGGGAAAGGCCAAGAAAGGATAATGAAACAAAATTATTCTTTATAGGGGAAAAACTAATAGAAGATACTAGTTCTCCTTCGCTTCTACTCACCTCAATTTGTCTGACAACTTTCTTCTCTCTCTGGATATCTTATCTGCATAGACTTACTTGTGTGGAGGGGAAAAACGGAAAGCCAAAACAGGACACATTGAAAAGTAGCTCAGTTTTGCTTTATGAATAATCTGCATTTGCAAGCACTGCAATGCACACACAAAAGCTCAGATGGATTTCACAGAAGTAGCTACTAAGCCACATGCTGTTTGCATTCCAGTTCCTGCTCAAAGTCATATAAAGGCAGTGCTTAAATTTGCAAAGCTCCTCCACCACAGAGGTTTTCATATAACCTTTGTCAACACAGAGTTCAATCACAAGCGCTTTCTTAAATCTCTAGGACCCAACTCCCTTGATGGCTTGCCTGATTTTCAATTTGAAGCCATCCCGGATAGCCTTCCGGATTCAGATGAAGACGCCACACAAGATGTCACCTTGCTTTGTGAATCCATCAGAAAACAAAATTTCTTGGTTCCCTTTCTTGCCCTCCTTGCAAAACTCAACAATGATGCCATATCAACATCCAGCAATCCTCCTGTGACTTGCATAGTTTCAGATGGTTTCATGTCCACGTTCACAATCACAGCTGCTGAAGAAATCGGAGTCCCTATAGTACTGTTCTACACTATAGCTGCCTGCAGCTTCATGGGAATTAAACAACTTCGCGCTGTGGTTGAAAAAGGACTTGCTCCACTCAAAGGTGAAATATATAACTATTAATTGAAGCAATTGTTGTTTAACTTATGGTTAACTCTTAACTGCTTGTTTCTAAAAATGCAAATGAAATGTTTCTTCAATTGAATTTCATTTGTCTATTGCAGATGAGAGCTGTTTAACAAATGGCTATCTGGAAACGGTAATAGATTGGATCCCAGGAATGAGAGATATCCGTTTGAGGGATCTCCCGACCTTCGTGCGAACCACAAATTCAGATGATATCATTTTTAACTTCATCATGGAAGAAACCGATAGAGCTCACGAAGCTTCGGCAGTTGTTCTTCATACTTTTGATGCCTTGGAGCCAGATGTTTTGGATGCTCTCTCATCTATGCTTCCCCATGCGTACACCGTTGGCCCTCTTCAATTGCATCTCAATCAGATACCAGAACACCCTTTGAAAATGGGATACAGTCTATGGAAAGAAGAAACTGAATGCCTCGAGTGGCTAAACACCAAGGCACCAAACTCAGTTGTCTATGTGAATTTCGGCAGTATAGCAGTCGTGACACCAGAACAGCTTGTGGAGTTTGGGTGGGGACTTGCAAATAGCAAGCTTCCATTCTTTTGGGTAATTAGACCTGATCTTGTTATTGGAGAATCCGCTATTTTGCCGCTTGAGTTTGTGGCTGAAACAAAGGAAAGAAGTCTAATAGCTGGGTGGTGCCCACAAGAGCAAGTCCTTAACCACCCCTCAGTTGGAGGATTTTTAACTCACAGCGGTTGGAATTCAACAGTTGAGAGCATTACTGCAGGAGTTCCTATGCTCTGTTGGCCATTCTTCGGAGACCAGCAAATGGACTGTCGCTATACTTGCAATGAATGGGGCATTGGCATGGAGATCAGTAATGATGTGAAGAGGGATGAGGTAGAGAAGCTTGTCAAAGAGTTAATGGAGGGAGAGAAGGGTAAGAAGATGAAAAATAAGGTCATGGAGTGGAAGAAACTTGCAGAAGAAGCTACTGGTCCACATGGTTCTTCATCCACAAACTTAGACAATTTAGTGAATCAAGTGCTATTGAGAAAAAGTTAAGATGTTTCCATAAGAATATTGATGTTATTAATTATGATTTCCATTGCCATTGTCTCAGATAATCAACTAGCTAGCAATATATATGTAGAATTTTATTCTGATTAAGGTTGCAAGCCTTCAACTCTAAAGTCGCATCATTCTTCAGGCAATTGTGCACTAACCATGATGCATTATATTAATAATATATTAAATTAATAGAACCAGCCCCAGTGACTAAGTTAGATTCGTCGTTCGCAGTAACTACACTTGTTTTGGTAGGAGCGGTCATAGAATGTAAATTAAAAGTAAACAATTATGATTATGTTAGAGATAAGCATGTAATATCTTGTTAATTGTTAAATGCTTAATTCGAAAGAAAAAAAAAAACAAGAAAACACAAAAAAAAGGTTAAAGAAAGGAGAAAATCCAAATCCTACTTTGTTTCCTCGTCTTTCCTTATTACCTTAATATGTTTGACAGTTGAGATTCTTGGGCCTTACTATTGAAATTTTTTGGGGGGTCAAAAGTTAGAAGGTCCTTACATGATTTGGCTCCTAGGAAACTTATGTCATCCCAATCTTTTTATTTTTATTTTTAATATAAGCGATAGCCTCAACTACAAAGGGGAGGAGTTTCTTGACACATACCCTACCAAAGTCCATGGTAGAATTTGAACTTAAGATCATTGGTCTGCATATCAAAACCCTTTTCCAATGTGCTAAACCTCATTAGCCACGCCAGTCTATTCTTAATTTGCTTGTTGAGGATTGTGTTAGGTTTTGTATTTATACTTAGAGTAGCAATTATGTGCAATTTTCACGCAATAAGACACATAGTTAGCATATTATGGTTCACTAATATTCGATACCTAGTACCTTTTTTTGTTCTGTGAGCCACTGTTTTTTCAGAGACGTTCTAATCAATTATCTTCCTTTGTTTTAATTGCACCGTGGCTTATGTATTTGAGGCCACATGTGTATAAAAATTGAGAACTGTTGCTTATAATATTGTTTTGCTTGTATGCGCAATCCATTTTTTATCACGGGAGAGAATTTGAATTTTAGAAACATGAAAATTATTGAAACACAAGAATAAGACAAACACCACCGAAGACTTCGAATCAAGAAAAAGGATTCACTTTGCCACTTCATCTAAGTCTTTGTCTTTTTGTCTTGATTGATCAACTGACTTTTCTTTGCACAGTTACTTGTGTGTCGAAAATTTGACTATCAACCAATGACTAACTTGTAGATTAGTTATTTATGTTGCAGGTAAAGTGAAGATCCATTTTGCTACTTCATCTCATTACCTCAATTTTGTCTGACAGCTAGACTTCTTTTTTGGACATTATCCTCAGTTTGCTATTTTGACTAGTTCCCCAATAATTGGAGAAAGAATTGGGGAAAGGCCAAGAAAAGATAATGAAACCAAATTATTCTTTATAGGGGAAAAGCCAATAGAAGATACCAGTTCCCCTTCGCTTCTTCTCACCTCAATTTGTCTGACAACTTTCTTCTCTCTCTGGATATCTTTATCTGCATAGACCTGCGTGGAGGGAAAAAAACAGAGAGCCAAAACAGGACAAATTGAAAAGTAGCTCAGTTTTGCTTTATAAATAATCTGCATTTGCAAGCACTGCAATGCACACACAAAAGCTAAGATGGATTCCAAAGAAGTAGCTACTGCTAAAATATGAAAACTGTAAGAGAATATTTGTTTGTGGAAATTTTTTATGTATTTTTCTCCTTGTAGGAGGTCATATTTATAATACAACAAAACCTGAATAGGCAAGTAAATAATAAATTCCTAAATCTATTTACAGTAGGAAATCATGAATTAAAGTAAATCAATTACAAATAAAATAGGAATCCTTGGTGTGTAAGGAAAGTAAGTCAATATCCACAAGTCACGCCAACATTCCCTCTCACGTTGGTGCATAGATGTCGCCAATGCCCAACCGATCCAGTGAATTGTGGAATGCTTTACGGAAATCGCTTTTGTCAAAATATCCGCCAATTGATCCTCGGATTTCACAAAAGGAAACTCAAACACTTTAGCCTCAAGCTTCTTTGATGAAGTGTCGATCCACCTCAACATGTTTAGTACGATCATGCTGAATCAATTTCGTGCAATGACTATAGCAGCCTTGTTGTCACAAAAGATTCATTGTAGATGTAGGTTTATACCCAAGTTCAGAAGCAACTTTCTTAACCAAAGAAGTTCACAAATCCTTTAGTCATGCCTCAACTCGCTTCTGGATAAAGCTATTACATTCTGTTTCTTGCTCCTCCATGTCACCAAATTACCTCCCATGAATGTGAAGTAACCCGATGTGGATTTTCTATCTGTTACATTACCTGAATCTGCATCTGAATAACCATCAATATTTAGATGACCATGCTTTGAGAACATAAGTCCTTTTCTAGGCGCAGACTTCAAATATCTAAGTATTCGAAAAATTGCATTCATGTGGTCTTCACTTGGAGAGTGCATAAATTGACTGACAACGCTCACTGCATAAGCAATGTCTGGTCGAGTATGTGACAAATAGATCAATCTTCCCACTAACCTTTGGTATCTTTCTTTGTTAGTTGGAACTTGATTCGGATATTCTCCAAGATGATGATTCTGAACAATAGGAGTGTCCGCAGGTTTGCAATCTAGCATTCCTGTGTCTGTCAACAAGTCCAAGACATATTTCCTTTGAGAGAGAAATATGCCTTGCTGCGATCGAGCCACCTCAATTCCCAAGAAATACTTGAGTCCACCTAGATCCTTCATCTCAAACTCTGTAGCCAGATAGTCTTGTAGCTGTGATATTTCCTGTTTATCATTCCCAGTAATAATCATATCATCAACATAAATTATTAATGCTGTTACCTTCCCTTTCCGATGTTTCAAGAATAAAGTATGATCTGAGTTGCCTTTGAAACCATTGTTCTTCATTGCCATGGTGAACCGTCAAACCATGCACGTGGTGACTTTTTCAACCCATACAATGCTTTTAGGCAAACTGTTCTCCGAGTAGTATTATAACCAGGAGGAATGTCCATGTACACCTCCTCCGTGAGTTCGCCATGTAGAAAAGCATTCTTCACATCAAACTGGTGTAGTGGCCAATCCAAATTAGCTGCAAGGGACAATAAGACTTTGATGGTGTTTAACTTTGCAACTGGAGCAAAGGTTTCTTCATAGTCTATACCATAGGTCTGTGTGTACCCTTTTGCCACAAGTCTTGCCTTGTATCGCTCGATAGATCCATCTGCATTGTGTTTTTAGTAAACACCCATCTACATCCGATAGTCTTTTTTCTTGTGGTATAGTCTCCAATGTCCAAGTCTGATTTTTCTCAAGAGCTTTCATCTCCTCTTTTATAGTTTGGACCCACTTAGGATCTTTCAATGCTTCAGAGACCTTGGTTGGAATATGGATAGCAGACAACTGATGCACAAAAGTCTTGAGTGGTTCAGACAGCTTCTCAGTAGATACATGATTTGCAATTGGATACTTGAATGTTTTGCCAATATCAGGTGAATAGCAGTTTGGTGGCTTCCCACGATTTTGCCTGAAAGGTAATTGATATCCCACGATTAGGCACGATTAGGTAATCATAATTTGTAGACTATTAGTTATTTATATTATTATAAGAAAAAATTTCTACCACAATTTTTACCATTATCTATACAATCATAAGTTGACTATCTATCAATCAATGACGAACTTTTTGAAATACTTGACCAACATGAGTTTATAAATTCAAAAAGATTTCAAACATTTAATCATATTTTGTTGACTATTAGTGATGTAACAATTTCTACTATATATATAGTCCCTTTCTATTGAAGGATTTTTCAAATAATTTTATTTGAAGGACACCCTTTAGGGTACCTTAAGACTCTCTTTTTTCCAACGATCTAAACCGTCTATTTTTCAAGTCTTCACTCATATATCATCATTGTAAAAAAAAATCATACAAATTGAAAATCATTATGATATCTAATAGAGATCAACAAAATCAATAAACACGATACTTCAAGAGAGTATTAAATTTCAATAATTTAATTGAATGGTAAAATGATATCAGATTCAAGTGATTTTTTGTAGAGATGATCTTTGAATGAATATCTATAAAAAGTAGACGGTTTGGATTAGTAAAATAAATAATTTCCATTTGCAAGCACTACAATGATTTTGGCTTAATTATTGTTATACCCCTTGAAACGGGCGCTTGGTCTCACTTTACCCGTTTCTCACTTAACTTCCAAAATCTCTAAAAATTGCTAAAATTTTCTCACTTTACCACTTTTGTCCATTTCTATTCACAAAACCGTTAAGTGTACTGACGTGGTAGGGGAATTTTAATAATTTAGCTATTAAAATACTTTATAATCCAAATTAAATATTAAAAAATAGATTTAATTTTTTTTAAAAAAAATTAACTACACAAACCCATCTCTCCCCCTCTCTCGATCATCCTCATCCACCATCATCCAAACCCAATAACCCCCACCACCCAAACCCAGCAAACCCACCCATACTCAAACCCCAAACATATCAGCCCTAAAAATAAACTATCAAAACCTTGTTTGGTGGGCTGGATTGGACTGGTTAGGATTGAGCTTGGAGTGTTTGACTGGTTTGGCTTGAATTGGGTTGGACTTAAATAAGTTGTTTAGTACATTAAGTTGGGCTATACTGCACTAGACTTAAATCTAGTCCGTTGTTTGGTACAAGTATGGGCTGGACTGCATCGGACTTCAAAATTTTTTATTTTAAAATTAATTTTAATGTTTATTAGATTATTTAATATAAAAAATAATTAAATTTGTATAAAATTAAAAAAAAACATGTACACAAAAATAAAAATAAGAAATCACATGAAGATACCATAAAAATAGCCTAGAAATTCACAAAATTAATAACAAATACGAAATTTTTTAAAGATAATTATGAGAGAGAAACAAAATTGCAGTCTAGCAAAAAAAAAAAAACAAAAAGGTAACCCATAACTATGAAATGATATCTGCAATGACAAGTAAAATCAAAGTTAAAACAATTATCTGCCCAAGGAACAAAACACAAAGATTTTTTTTTAATACCTAAATTAATCTTTAAAAAGAAAAACATATTTAATTTGGATTATGAAGTTTTTTAATAGCTGAATTATTAAAATGCCCCTGCCACGTCAGCACATTTAACGATTTTGAAGACGAAAATAGACGAAAGTTGTAAAGTGAAAAAATTTCAGCTGTTTTTAGAGATTCGGGAGGGATAAGTGAGAAATTTTCAGTTTTATGGGGTACTAAGAGCTTGTTTCAGGGAGTAAAACAATAATTAAGCCATGATTATATATATATATATATATTTATTTATTTACTTTATTTTTTTTGGTCATTTTCTTATTCAGAGCATAAGTAGAATGAGAATTGAACTTTTTGTGGCCCAATAATTGGAGAAAGAATTGGGGAAAGGCCAAGAAAGGATAATGAAACAAAATTATTCCTTATAGGGGAAAAACTAATAGAAGATACTAGTTCTCCTTCGCTTCTACTCACCTCAATTTGTCTGACAACTTTCTTCTCTCTCTGGATATCTTATCTGCATAGACTTACTTGTGTGGAGGGGAAAAACGGAAAGCCAAAACAGGACACATTGAAAAGTAGCTCAGTTTTGCTTTATGAATAATCTGCATTTGCAAGCACTGCAATGCACACACAAAAGCTCAGATGGATTTCACAGAAGTAGCTACTAAGCCACATGCTGTTTGCATTCCAGCTCCTGCTCAAAGTCATATAAAGGCAATGCTTAAATTTGCAAAGCTCCTCCACCACAGAGGTTTTCATATAACCTTCGTTAACACAGAGTTCAATCACAAGCGCTTTCTTAAATCTCTAGGACCCAATTCCCTTGATGGCTTGCCTGATTTTCAATTCAAAGCCATCCCGGATAGCCTTCCGGATTCAGATGAAGATGCCACACAAGATATCACCTTGCTTTGTGAATCCGTCAGAAAACAAAATTTCTTAGCTCCCTTTCTTGCCCTCCTTGCAAAACTCAACAATGATGCCATATCAACATCCAGCAATCCTCCTGTGACTTGCATAGTTTCAGATGGTTTCATGTCCACGTTCACAAGCATAGCTGCTGAAGAAATTGGAGCCCCTATAGTGCTGTTCTACACTATAGCTGCCTGCAGCTTCATGGGATTTAAACAACTTCGCGCTGTGGTCGAAAAGGGACTTGCTCCACTCAAAGGTGAAATATATAACTATTAATCAAAGCAATTGTTGTTTCTAAAAATGCAAATGAAATGTTTCTTCAATTCAATTTCATTTGTCTATTGCAGATGAGAGCTGTTTCACAAATGGCTATCTGGAAACGGTAATAGATTGGATCCCGGGACTGAGAGATATCCGTTTGAGGGATCTCCCGACCTTCTTGCGAACCACAAATTCGGATGATATCATGCTTAACTTCGTCATGGAAGCAACCGATGGAGCTCATGAATCTTCAGCAGTTCTTCTTCATACTTTTGATGCCTTGGAGCCAGATGTTTTGGATGCTCTCTCATCTATGCTTCCCCATGTGTACACCGTTGGTCCTCTTCAATTGCATCTCAATCAGATACCAGAACACCCTTTGAAAATGGGATACAGTCTATGGAAAGAAGAAACTGAATGCCTCGAGTGGCTAAACACTAGGGCACCAAACTCAGTTGTCTATGTGAATTTCGGCAGTATAGCAATCGTGACACCACAACAGCTTGTGGAGTTTGGGTGGGGACTTGCAAATAGCAAGCTTCCATTCTTTTGGGTAATTAGACCTGATCTAGTTATTGGAGAATCCGCTATTTTGCCGCCAGAGTTTGTGGCTGAAACGAGGGAAAGAAGTCTAATAGCTGGGTGGTGCCCACAAGAGCAAGTCCTTAACCACCCATCAGTTGGAGGATTTTTAACCCACAGTGGTTGGAATTCAACAGTTGAGAGCATTACTGCAGGAGTTCCTATGCTCTGTTGGCCATTCTTCGGAGACCAGCAAATGGACTGTCGCTATACTTGCAATGAATGGGGCATTGGCATGGAGATTAGTAATGATGTGAAGAGGGATGAGGTAGAGAAGCTTGTCAAAGAGTTGATGGAGGGCGAGAAGGGTAAGAAGATGAAAAATAAGGTCATGGAGTGGAAGAAACTTGCAGAAGAAGCTACTGGTCCACATGGTTCTTCATCCACAAACTTAGACAATTTAGTAAATCAAGTGCTATTGAGAAAAAGTTAAGATGTTTCCATAAGAATATTGATGTTATTAATTATCATTTCCATTGCCAGTCTCAAATAATCAACTAGCTAGTAATATATATGTAGAATTTTATTCTGATTAAGGTTTCAAGCCTTCAACTATAAAGTCTCATCATTCTTCAGGCAATTGTGCACTAACCATGATGCATTGTATTAATAATATATTAAATCAATAGAAGCACCCCCAGTGACTGTTAAGAAGGTCAATGAATTCCTAATGTTCACAGGATGGATTAGGAAACAAATATGTAATTATGTGCTGTAGAATATTTCTTTTCCTATTGTAATTTAGATTCCTAGAACAGCTTAGCATCATTATTGGAAATCTCTTGTATAAAGTTACACTCTCAGACTCAATGAAAATCATTCAGGCAAATATCTTTCTTCCCTATTTTACATGGTATCAGAGCAGGAAGACATACCCTAGCTCTCTTTTTTGCCGTCTCAATTTTTCTTTCCTCTGCCATTGCTCCTCATCATGGAGCGCGAGCAATCTTCGAAGGAAGACCAGAACAATGAAGGCAAGAACAATGCCGTCGATCCCTTTTTTCTCTACCATTCCGATCATCCAGGATTGGTCCTTGTTTCCAAGCCTCTCAATGGCGATAATTCTTCGACCTGGTGCCGAGCCATGACCATCTCTTTAAACGCCAAATCCAAGTTGGGTTTTATAGATGGTACAATAAAAATGCCGTCTGCCAAGAGCCGTCTAGATTATCATGCTTCATGGAGAAGATGCAACGATATGATTCTCTCTTGGATCCTCAATTCAATCACACCTGACCTTGCAGATAGTGTCATATATTCAACTACAGCCCAGGAGATTTGGGAAGACCTTCGGGATCGTTTTTCTCACAGCAACGCCCCTCGTATTTTCAGATTGAGAAGGACATCGCTTGTCTTTCTCAAGCTCAGATGACTGTTGCGGCATACTATACGAAGATAAAAGGATTATGGGATGAACTGGGTTCTTATAATGACACCGTTTGCTCTTGTGGGGCAGATCATAAGCGACGCCAATTGATGCAATTTCTCATGGGCCTAAATGAGCCTTATAAAGCAATCCGAGGGCAAATCTTATTGATGAATCCGTTACCTGATGTTCGCCAGGCCTACTCTTCCATTGTTCAAGAAGAAAAACAGCGCAGCTTAGGTGATGCACGTGAGACCACCGAGACTGCAGCCATGGCGTTCAAGAGATGAACCCGTAGCTCTAGCATTCGACCAGACAAGGTTCTTCTTCTCGCTCCAACTCCTCTAACCGCAAGCCGCTGCATTGCTCCTACTGTGATAAGGATCATCATGTACGAGACACATGTTGGAAGTTGCACGGGTATCCACTGGCATCCGAAACATAAATCAAACCGGTCCAATCACGGAGGCAATCGTTCTCAGTTCGACAGTTCCGACAATTCTGCTCTCTTCAATCAATCATGTCAAGGAAGGTCCAACAATGCAGGAGATGCAGTCGGTGATGAATGGACTCTCTGATCTACAATATCAACAGATATTATCTATTATGAACAATAAAGGGGGAAATCAATCCTCCAATCCTAAGGCCAATGTTGCTGGTACTTCTTCAAGTTTGTCACAAGCACCGTTGCACCTCCATCGATTAATCCTCGATAGTGGTGCAACTGATCATATTACTTCTCCTCCAAATTTGCTTGTCAACCGTCACGAACACTTTTTACCGCCAGCTATTATGCCAAGTGGGGAACAGGCTCCAATCACATCTACTGGAACTTTACCTTTGAATTCTATTATTTCTCTTTAAAATGTGCTTGGTGTGCCATCTTTTAAGGTGGATTTGATGTCTGTGAGTCAAGTTACAAGAGGTCTCAATTGTTCTGTAACCTTTTTTCCCTATTGGTGTATTTTGCAGGACTTAACGACGAAGACGACGATTGGTTTGGGTAAACAACGAGGCAGACTTTATTACTTGGTCGCATTGGCGTCAACAACACCGAGCCCTAAATTCAGATCCTCCGCTGCCTTTGCTAGCCATCCATCTTGTTCTCATGTTACCTCCTCCACCGACTTGTGGCATCGCCGCTTAGGGCATCTATCTTCCTCTAGATTAGATTTTATGGCAAAAAATTTGCTCAATTTCCCTTTCAAATCCAATAATGCTTGTGATGTTTGTACACTTGCAAAACAATGTCGACTTCCTTTTTCTGCTAGTTCAATTTTGTCTGTTAGACCGTTTGAGTTAATTCATTGTGATATTTGGGGCCCCTACAAAATTCCTTCTTTTTCTGGTGCTAAATATTTTTTGACAATTGTGGATGATTATTCTCGCTTCACATGGGTATTCTTTATGAAACACAAAAGTGAAACACAACATTTACTTACAAAATTTTTCTCCTTTGTCAAAACTCAATTTGCTGCATCCATTGCTAACATTCGTGTTGATAATGGGGGGGAATTCTCTTCTATGAAAGATTTTTTTCAACAAAATGGCACCACTTATCAACACTCTTGTGTCTATACACCCCGACAAAATGGGGTTGTAGAGCGCAAACATCATCATATCCTTGAGTCAGCCCGTGCCCTTCTCTTTCAAGCCCATCTCCCTTTGCGTTTTTGGGCAGAATGTGTTCTCAGCACTGTACATTTAATTAATCGTTTGCCCACACCACTTCTTTCCCAACAGACTCCTTTTGAACGCCTTTATGGCAAGGCTCCTTCCTATTCCCATCTTAAGGTTTTCGGGTGTCTTGCATATGCTACTGATGTCCATGTCCCTCATAAATTCGCTCCTAGAGCCAAATGTTGTGTTTTCCTTGGTTACCCGGTTGGTCAAAAAGCATACAAGCTCTATGACCTTACCACTCATAAATTTTTCACCAGTCGTGACATTGTTTTTCATGAAAACATTTTTCCCTATGCGTCCCCTCAATCCATTCCAACACCTCCAGCCCCCGTCATTCCTCATTTTATGTCTGACCTTCCTATTTCAGACTCATTCCCCACAACCTCCACAGCACCATTAGAACCGGTCCATCCCGTCACCCCATTTGACATGGCCCAGCCAGATTCTCCTTTTGCATCTCTGGATCCAGCCACTTCCACCTATGATCAGCCCATTCCCGCCAGCGTCGTTCAGCCCCCTTCCATACCGGTTTTACGATGTTCTCAACGACATCACAGCCCTTCCCGTGCTTTACGTGATTACGTTTGCAACCAAGTGACGTCTCCCAAACCGTCGCTGCCTTCGTCGTTTGGTTCCACCAAAGGTACGAGGTATCCTCTTTGTAACTTTCTCTCTTACCATCATTACTCACCACATCATCATTCTATTGTTGCTACTATTAGTCAGGATGTTGAGCCCAACTCTTATTCAGAAGCTGCTTCCCATTCACACTGGAAGGACGCGATGCAATTTGAATTGGCAGCTTTAAAAGCCAACCACACTTGGTCTCTCACTCCCCTCCCTCATGGCAAGAAACCCATTGGATGCCGCTGGGTTTATAAAATCAAACGCCACTCAGATGGCACCATAGAGCGTTATAAAGCTCATTTGGTGGCCAAGGGTTATACACAGTTGGAAGGTATCGATTATCATGACACTTTTTCTCCCATTACTAAAATGATTATTGTTCGTTGTTTATTGGCTATGGCAGCTGCTCAGGATTGGTCCCTTCACCAATTAGATGTCAACAACGCTTTCCTTCATGGTGATCTCCATGAAGAAATTTATATGTCCCCACCTCCTGGTCTTCAGTGACGGGGGGAGAACTTGGTGTGTCGCCTCAACAAGTCGTTGTATGGTTTAAAGAAAGCTTCTTGTCAATGGTTTGCCAAGTTCTCAACAGCTATTCAAGCTGCCGGATATGTTCAGTCCAAAGAAGATTACTCGTTATTCACATGTCAGAATGGAAAGTCCTTTACCGCCCTGTTGATATATGTTGACGATATTCTTATTACGGGTAATGATCTCAAGGCTATATCCACTCTTAAGCAATTTTTGCATAGTTGTTTCCGAATTAAAGATTTGGGTGATTTGAAATATTTTCTGGGCATTGAAGTCTCTCGATCAAAGAGAGGTATTTCTATCTCACAGCGAAAATACACTTTGGAAATTCTGAAGGATGGTGGAATTTTGGGTGCTAAACCTGTGAACTTTCCCATGGAGCAAAACATAATGCTCTCTGATACAGTAATTGCTTAGAGATCCATCTCAATATAGGCGACTTGTGGGACGCCTAATTTATTTAACTATTACTCGGTCGGATATCATGTATTCGGTACATGTATTAAGCCGATTCATGCATGCACCACGCAGGCCACATATGGAAGTTGCCTTACGTGTGTTGTGTTATTTGAAAGGTGCTCTAGGACAGGGTTTATTTTTCTCTTCTCAAAATGATTTGTCTTTGCGAGCCTTTTGTGACTCGGATTGGGCTGGTTGTCCAATGACTCGTAGATCCACTACGGGTTATTGTGTTTTTTAGGATCTTCACTTGTTTCTTGGCGAACGAAGAGGCAGAAAACAGTGTCACTCTCTTCAGCAGAATCCGAATATAGAGCCATGACAGGTACATGCTGTGAGTTATCTTGGTTACGTTCATTATTGAAGGATTTACGAATATTGCATTCGAAACCGGCGTTGCTACATTGTGATAACAAAGCAGCCTTACATATAGCAGCCAATCCCGTTTTCCATGAGAGAACCAGGCATATAGAAATAGATTGCCACTTTATTCAGGACAAAATACAGGATGGTTCGGTTGTTACCAAGTTTATTACTTCAGCAAATCAGCTTGCAGCTGTATTCACTAAACCATTGGGAAAGGAACTTTTTTCTACCATGATTCGTAAGTTGGGAGTTCTCGACATTCACTCTCCAACTTGAGGGGGAGTGTTAAGAAGGTCAATGATTTCCTAATGTTCACAGGATGGATTAGGAAACAAATATGTAATTATGTGCTATAGAATATTTCTTTTCCTATTGTAATTTAGATTCCTAGAATAGCTTAGCATCATTATAGGAAATCTCTTATATAAAGTTACACTCTCAGACTCAATGAAAATCATTCAGGCAAATATCTTTCTTCCCTATTTTACAGTGACTGAGTTAGATTCACCGTTGGCAATAACCACACTTGTTTTAGTAGGAGCAATCATAGAATGTAAATTAAAAGTAAACGATTATCATTATGTTAGAGATAAGCATATAATTTCTTATTAATTATTAAATGCTTAATTTGAAAGAAAAAAAAAAACAGAAAACACAAACCAGGTTAAAGAAAAGAGAAAATCCTAATCCTAATTTGTTTCCTCGTCTTTCCTTATTACCCTAATATGTTTGACTGCTGAGATTCTTGGGCCTTACTATTGAAATTTTTTTTGGGGGTCAAAAGTTAGTAGGTCCTTACTTAATATGTTTTCCTTATTACCCCAATCTTTTTTATTTTATTTTTAATTCAAATGATAGTAAAAAAACTACAAAGGCGAGGGAGTTTCTCGACACATACCCTACCAAAGTGCCATGGAGATTTGAATTTGAAATCATTGATCTAAATACCAAAACCCTTTTCCAATGTGCTAGACCTTGTTAGCCACGCCAGTCTATTCTTAATTTTCTTGTCATTGTGTTAGGTTTTGCAATTATACTCAAGAGTAACAATTATGTGCAATTTTCACACGATACGACACATAGTTAGCAAATTATGGCTCACTAGTATTCGATGCGAAACAAGGACAAATCTATGTGCCACTCTAGCCCAGTGCTTAATTTTTAGAATATACAACTTCGACTTTAAAAAAACAAAAAAGATTAAAACTAAATAATAAATAAATAAATAAACTGCATGTCCCATCCCCGAGCGGATCTGAGGTCCCCAAAATGCATGTCCTCCCCTACGTCCCTTGCATAAAATTTTGACATATGTCTTTTAACTTAACAGTTGCTAACACCGTCAATTTCTATTAGAAAAATAGAAAAATAAAACGAAAACACTACTTCGTGCGCTGATTATAGACTTCTTCATTTTCTCACTGCGACTTTTGTTTTTGTTTTTATATAAAAAAAATTCACTTTTGAGCTTTAATCAATTCTCAACATTTTTACATAATTTAAAGCTTTGAAACCTTCACAATTTTATGTATCTAAATAGAGTTTTATAGGTAAAAAACTAAACTTGAAAATCACAAGTTGAGTATAAAAATTCATGTTTTAGTGAAAAACGTCATTGGGCCTCTTTTTGGGTTAAAAACGCCATTGGGCCTATTGGTATTGGGCAAAATGTCACCCCACGAAATAAAGGATATAGAGGAAATAAATCCTTCCCAATTCAAAAACCAACATTTCCCCGCTTCTTTTGCACTCAGAAATCTCAGTTTTCACTCTTCCACTTCACATTTGTTTTCATTTCTGGATTTGTACACAAAACAGAGAAGCTATGGCTGTCATCTTCCCTGACTCGCAACCCAGCACCCCTCTTCAGGACCCTCTCTTGCCCTGGCTCTGGTACTCAATATATATATATATATATATATCTCTCTCTCTCTCATACCCTTCAATTTCCTGAAATTTGCTGAAAATTTGTTACCAACCCAGGTCGGTAAAGCAAGCTCTTGAGGATTGGAACTCCGGAAAAGAATCCGGGTCTGATCTCACCAAGCTTCTGTCAGATTGCATCGCTGCATTCAAGGACAATGATCAGTACCGAGACGACATCAGATTCCTCAAGATTTGGTTCTTTTATGTATGTCGCACACTTTTTTCTAACACCTAATTCTACCAATTTTCATGCATTTTAGTTTCAATCTTTAATTAAACAATTGTCTAGTTGCTTTCATTATATTTGTTATTAATTACAATATGGTACATTTTGTCAATGAGATTGATACTTTGTTTCAGGGTTTGATTACTTGAATTGTGTTTGTGGGTTTTGTTTGTAGATGGATTTCAGTGAAGATTTTGGAAGCGTTTTTCAGAAAATGTGCGAGAGTAAGATTTGTGTTGGAAACGCTTTGCTTTATATCTGGTATGCATCCTTTCTCGAATCCAAAGGAAAATTATACGATGCGAGCATGGTTTATCAGATGGGTATTTCGAGGTCCCTCTCTTTGTCTCTCTATATAATTTTGTGTGCAGTGTAATTGTTCAATTTAATGTAATGTTTATTAGGTTTTCTGTGGTGATAGGAATGCTAAACCAGTTGAGTGGGTGAAGAAGGCACATGCCTTGTTTCTTGAAAGGATGTCTGAAATAGTTTCTTCAGCTCAGACTGTAAGCAAGCCTTTTTTCTTTGATTTGTAAACTTTCTAAATCTTAAGGCATAAGTCTTGAACCTTGGGTTGTTCACTTGTTTCTTCCTCTCCTTACTTGCTTTACAGACGTTGTATTTCAGCTAGCCTTGTTTTATGTACATGTTTTGTGCCTTGTTATGTTGCAAAACCTGTTAACTTTTAATGTGGCTTATATTATGTACGTCCTTTGTTTAGATTTAAGACAGACTAAATGAATCAACACGTGGGCAGTTGATATGTATTACATTTTCTTCTTTATTGCCCCAAGTGTTTTATAATTTTTGTTGAAGTGTTGCATATAGTTGCAAAATACCTATGTAGGATGTAAGACAATACATCAATTTTCGTTTCTGTGGTGCAGATTGGCAATGATGAATCGATTACATTTGGGAGCCTCACTAACCCATGGTCCAGCTCCACCATGAAAGTCTTATTAAAGAAAATTAATCATGAACTTATGAAATATGATGTGAGATGGTTTCCCGTCATAGTTGCATAATCTCTTATGTAGTCTGATTAAGAGAACCCTCACTAGATTTTTCTTTTCACGCGTCTCAGGGATACCAGTGTACTACTAAACCTTACCCAGGAAAAGTGCCGTTGTCTTCTCTGAAGAACTCGTCAAGGAACAAGACAATTGAGATAGGTGATTGATTCACATTATTGGTTCAATATCTTTGCTATATTCCACTATATGGATTTATTTACAGTGTTACTTGGTGTAGCATTGTGCATAAGGATCTTGTGATGAAATCTTCTTAGTGTTGTGTTTGAATTTGTGGATTTAGAAGAAGACATTTAAACTGAAATTCTCAGTGTAAATTGTCTGAGATTTTAGAGATGGATAGACAAATAAAATCTTTTTAACTGTCTGCTTGCATTTTGCCTCTGATGTATGAACAGGAGGTTTATTCTTATTTTTCAATCTCATTAAGTACTCATCCTTGAGCAATTGGTTATCAGGTAGAAATGATGTTGGAGGATATTTTATCATCTCTATGTTTGGCGACCTCTGCTTGTCTTTAATCTCAACCCGACTTATCTTTAATCTCAACTGTTCGGGGTTTACTACATGGCCCCTTATACAAACATTTGCAGTTTATATCCTGATCAAAAGTCTGCTTTCTGAATTTGAATGTATCAGTGGTTCCTCCTTTTTTTTTATTTTTATTTTTTTTATTTCTTCCTTCCACTCAAGAATTAGATCTAATACCAACCAACCACAACACTGCCCTATACTGTTGCCACGTTACCACCTTACCGGGAGTCAGAATCTTCTTCCATTTCAGAATCTTCTTGGAGACTCAAAATATTCTGATTCCATTAGATAAAATTAAGTGCTTCTATGTTTTAATTTTTCTGTCATTTTATCTAGGGATGCTCCATAGAATGCTAGAAGGTCAATGTATTACTGTTGATTGCCCAATTTGTGGTACTCACAGGTCGTACAAAGTACCAGATCATAGGTTGTGCAGGCCAGGGTGGTTTTGCTCAAGTGTATAAAGCATATGTCAGCTGTAATCCTGATGATGTTGTTGCATTGAAGGTAAATTATACCTGCGACTTCGTACTCTCCTAGTGCTGACCAGTGTCTGACTGGATAGTTTCACAGTTTTTGAAATCTTTGGCAGATACAAAAGCCTGCTTTCCCTTGGGAGTTCTATATGTATCGTCAACTGAATCAACGGATCTCAGACAAGGAAGTATGCATTCCTGATCCTCCGATTCTTTTGTTGTTTGGTTGCTAATTCTGTTTATTTTACACTTTGATATATCATTGTATCAGAGGTCAAGCTTTGGTCTCGCTCATAGAATGCATCTCTATTCTGACTGTAGCATACTTGTCTGCGATTATCTTGGTAATGGAACACTTCAGGTCGGTTAATCATATTTATACCAATTTTCATGTCTGGCACGGTTGTTTCTTATGCTTATTATAACCGAATGATCTTGCGTAGGATGCAATAAACTCATTTGCCGTTATTGGCAAGTCCATGGAAGAAGTGTTATGCATTTATTACACCATAGAAATGCTCTATATGCTAGAAACTCTGCATGGTGTTGGCATCATTCATGGAGATTTCAAGCCTGATAATTTGCTTATTCGTTATGCTAGGTAAAAGCCGTTCTCCATGGTATACCTTGAATGTGTTACGCTGTCTTACAGATAAGTTTTACAAAACAGCACAAAGGAATTTGAACATAAAGAAAACTGGACCTTTGACTACTGTTATCTTTTACTCACATCTGCAACCTTTTTTCAGTTTCCTTCCTTTGTTCTCTCCTAGAAGCTACTACTTGTAATATTGAGTCGCATTCGTTCTTTTTCTTCTCTTATTCTTACTGCTCTATCTGGTTATTAGACATGTTTTTATAGCTTTAGTTTCTATCAAAATTATCCTGCGCTTGCATATAGGAGACACTTAACTTTGAATAGTAGGCTGTTAACTGAATCTAGAATAGAAGCATCTTCTATTACAACGTTGACTACTTTTTTCTAATTATAACTGCCGGCTCATTACAACAACATGATTGTAATTGGAAGTGCAGGCAAAGGTGCATTCAGTTGAGATTATTTTCTCAGAACAGTGCTACTAACAAGAAATGAAAAAGAATCTCCTGGGCTTCTCTTCCCATTAATTTCTGTTACATTATAGCTCCTGTGTTCTTTTATATCTCCCAATGGGGTGCTGACTGAAAGAGTTTTCTGCAATACAAAAAGTCTAATTTTCATTCAAGAGACTGACCTATGAAGCTTACCATCTTGCGACATCAATGACCTGTCCTTTCGGCAGGGATGGCATTACAAAAACTGGATCTCGCTACGGAAATGACCTTAAAAAAGATGGATTTCGTGACAGAAGTGGTCCTTGGCATGATCAGGTTAAATTTTTGTGTGCATAAGACTAGTATTCAATTTAGGTTTTTATGATTAATCTAGGTATTATCTTGCAGGGTCTTTGCCTTGTCGACTGGGGCAGAGGGATAGATATGCATCTCTTTCCTGACAATATGGAGTTTAAGGGAGATTGCCGGACTTCTGGATTTCGTTGTGTAGAGATGCAAGAGAACAGGCCATGGACATTTCAGGTATAGTCTTCGTTTTATTTCGCACTGTAAAATTCAGCAAACATTTTTGTATCTAATTTTGCTGTCACTTGTTACCAGGTAGACACATATGGCCTCTGTGTTGTTGTCCATATGATGCTGCATAATTCTTACATGGAGATTGAAAAGAAACTATCACCTGAAGGGGGTTACATTTATCAACCCAAGTCATCTTTGAAAAGGTACTTTTCAGTTCTGCATACTTGGCCATTTGTTTATCATATTGATTTTTATTTTTATTTTTCTGAGAGGGGTACAATTTTTTTTTCTTTTTAAACACTTGATTATTAGCAAAGTCACCTTAGAAATTTAGGGCCATAACATAGCTATGCGAACACAAATAAACAGACACACTTATATATATTTATATTTTATCTAACATCTCTTTACCTTCACTCTTCAGTTTGTATTCTGACGATTTTGAGTTCTAATCTGGTCGTTCAAATGAGTTCAGATATTGGAATGGTGAACTCTGGAGGAATTTATTTAAGAAACTGCTTAACAGTAGCCCCGGCGGTAATGACAAGAAGTTGTTGCAGGATTTGAGGGAGTCCTTCCAGGATTACATGTGCTCAGACCCTCAGCTTATAAAGAAACTAAGCGAATTACTGGTTAAGCAAAGGGCCTCATTGTGTGCTTAGTGACCCCATCATCCCTCCTGATTTTCTGTTCTTGAAACCTTTGATTATATTGGCTGTTCAAGCAAAAGAAATTTAGAAGATGAACTTTTTTTTTTTTTTTTCAAGTCAAGCTCATCTCTGGAGCATCTGTAAATTCAAGTGCCAAACTTTGTCTGAAGATGTGCACATATGTAATTTGTAAAGTTGTATGTTTGTATCCGAAGAACGAAGATGTATGCTTGCATGTGTTGAAGTAACTGAGTGTGGAATTAATCCTTCAAATACCATGCAAGGACCATATGGTTTTGTCCAAGCCTCTCATACATTTCAATCTTTTCATAAGAATGAAATTTCATTGACCGCTTCTTTGGCATCCAACTCTCACACATTTAATATGGAAAGAAGAAACTAAGTGCCTCCAATGGCTGAACTCCAAGGCACCAAACTCTTGTTGTTTATGTGAATTGTGGGAGTATAACAGTCATGACACCAAATCAACTTGTTGAGTTCGGTTGGGGACTTGCAAATAGCAGGCTTCCTTTCTTTTAGGTAACTTGGCCTGATTTGGTTAGTAAATCTGCAATTTTGCCAGCTGAGTTTGTGGATGAAACAAAAAAAAAAAGAGGTCTAATACCAAGTTGGTGCCCACAAGAACAAGTTCTTGCAGGTGTGTGCCTATTCTTTGTTGGCCATTTTTTGGTGGCCAGCAAACCAAACTGTCACTACACTCGCAATAAATGGGGAACTGGCACGAATACTGATAATGATGTCAAGAGAGATGAATATACTTCAAGATCCACAACGTTTTAGTAATATTATTCTTCACTTGATTGAAGGAGATCTCAGGTTCGATTTACATAAATAACGAAGAAGATATATTTGTGATGAGTTCAATACTTAGTTGTGGCTAGCTTCATTTTAGTGGTGTAGTATTGTTGTGGGCATTTAGCCCGTTATAAAAGTGGACCGTAAATATCCTATCGTCTATCAAATAAAAAAAAAAAAAAAAAGGGTACACATATAATTTGGCCCAAAAAGTTGAGTAGCACTCCACGCAACTGAACCGAGTGATATCAGAATGGGGGACCAATGACCAACTATCAATTAAAGTTTAAGGGACTCTTTCGAAAGGGCAAATCATAAAAAAATTCATTTAATTTGGTGGGGCTAAACTCCGAAGTCTCAATTTTCTTCAACTTGATATATGGCATTGGAAAGTATATACTTGATAATTTCTGGAGGTATTTCTCCGAAGTCTTTTCCAATTCATAAATGCTTGGCTCATTGGTTGAATGTTTGGTGGTACCGCTATGAATATGCTACCCAGATAGATGTTCGATTCCCCCTCCTCCCTAATATGGCTTGTATATCTAGACAAAAGAGAGTATTTAAAATTAAATAGCATTTGAGATGAGCTCAACGGCTACAGACGAAATCAGACTCGACCAACAAGGCAATATCATGCACACCCAAGTTCCAATCAATAATAAATTCCGCATAATTCTGAAGAACCTGTCCCCCAGCTACCAAGATACCCATAAAGCACACCCTCCAACCCCGTCACCATAATTATGATGAACTCGGACTTTTCCAAGATTCTATTTATAGCCAAACCAAAGGTAAATTGGCTGACATCTTTGACTTATGTGGGGACCAAAAGATAAAAACCCGTGACAAGTTGTGGACTGGACTATGGCTGGCCACGAATCGTCCACCTGTTATAATTTGTAGACACGTTGAAAGTGGCAGCTAGCTAGCTCGCCCGACCACTAGTCCTATAAAAATATAAATAAACAATCTCCATTTGTAGCATTGGAGCACAAAATATGAGTTTTAGAGGTAGGCATCTCATCCGAATAATTAGTGTACCGATTGTACCATATTGATAGTTTGGTTTAGTTAAATAATTATTTTTTAATTTTAATTATTCCGATCCGATCTGTACCGAGATGTTTAATTTGGTTAACGGAAACAATATTCCTGACCCAACGGAACCGATCTGATATTTATACTTATTCTATTATTTAAATACAAAACAAGAAACTAAAGATAAATATAATTAGCATTGCATCACCCCTTTATTACTGCTGTATCACTTCTTTATCACCATTTTATCACTTATTTATCACCCGAGTACTGTAGCACTTTTTGGTTAAAGTGGAATTTATGAATTTCCTATGTTTTCTAATTTTGACCTTTGTCCCTTTTTTTATCTATAACTTTCTAACCGTTGGTCCAAATTTTATGTTCTTTATAAAGTTGGATTCAGCATGAAAAACTAAAGAATCCTATGCGAAACAAATGTCAAAATCATTTATATAAATGTTGAGAATTCAATAAAAATAACATTCAAATGTTCAAACAATAAACACAAGTGGCTCCCAGTAGATCTTGAGTATATATTGAATGAAATAGTGACTAAGTTATTTGATTTTCATACTTGGATGAATTAGACTACTGAATTTTTGTATTTTACAAGGATAATTTGGTATATTTGTTCAAGAACTTATGTTATGTAAAAGTATTATAAATTGTATCTTTATTAGTATTTTTTTTATTACAGTACTATTGGCGTACCGAACTAATCTGAACCGAATATTAGGTTAATCGATCCGTGCCCAAGCTTAATGAGTTCCACGATGGTAGGTGACAATAAGCCTCATGTTGTTTGTGTTCCAGTCCTAGCTCAGAGCCATATAAAGGGCATGCTCAAGTTGGCAAAGCTCCATCACAACAGAGGTTTCCACATAACTTTTGTCAACACAGAGTTCAACCACAGACGCTTTCTTAAGTCTCAAGGCCCCAACTCTCTTCATGGCTTGCCTGATTTTCGGTTCAAACGATCCCAAATGGCCCTCCAGACTCGGATGAAGGTGCCACTCAAGACATCACCTTGCTTGTTGAGGTCGTTGTAAAAGATGGTTTTCTGGCTCCTTTTCGTAACCTCCTCATAAAACTCAATGATACAGCAACTTCAGATAATCCTCCAGTGACTTGCATTGTTTCTGATGGTTTCATGTCGCCGTTCGCCATTTCAGCTGCTGAAGAATTTGGACTCCCTATTGCACTCTTCTTCACTATTGCCGCATGCAGCTTCATGGGAATTATGCATTTTTGCACTTTGGTCGAAAAAGGACTTGCACCACTCAAAGGTGACATTAATTAATAACCATATACTAATTGAAGTGATAAACTGTTTATTTTGGGCAACTCATTTTGTCATTATGCACACCAAGTTTCTTTTATGATTCTAAACTCTTCTTGTTTTAAAAATTTCTAAGAAAAAAAAACCTTAGCCGACTAAGAAAGAGAGAAAGAAAGCTCGGATTCTTGGTGTTCTCCGGCGTTTGGCGGATCTATGCCGATATGATTTTCCTTTGGCAGATCTATTTGTGCGTTGAGGCATTGCCCCTTGATCATGGTAGATTTACTGTTCATTAGTGCATTGTCTTGGATGAAGATTAGTGGCAGTTGGTCTTTCTTTGTTGTCGTTGGGTGAATCCAATTCAAACTTTTAAAGACTCTTATAAGGTTTAAAAGTCTGGAGATATTCAATTTAGATTTTTAAAGAGTTTATAAAAGTCTAATGATATTCGGTTGTGACTTTTAAAAGTATTTAAAAGTTTGGTGGTATTGAAGTGTGACTTTTAAAAAGTCTTTATAAAGTTTGGTGGTATTCAAAAAGTTAATTACTTTTAAAAAACTTATTAAATGAATGATTTTTATATACTTTTAAAGCTAATTCTTAAAAACAAAAGTCTTGCCAATTTTATCAACTCTATAAAAGTGTTTAAGAATATGTAACCTAGGAATGTGAGAATGTGAAGGTAAAGAGTCTCATATTGGAAAGTTGAGAAACCTAGCAAAAACTTATAAGGAGTTGGGCTACTCCCCTCATTACCAATTGGTATTAAGGTGGAACCTCAACTTCCTTCATGGTATTAGAACAAGTTAGCCTATGTGTGAAAGCTCAACGGCCACACGTGCTCCACGTCACCTAATATGTGTTGTCTACATGTTATGCTTGAAAATTTGCCACATGTACAGGTGCATGTGAGAATGTGAAGGTAAAGAGTCCCACACTAGAAAGTTAAGAAACCTAGCAAGGGCTTATAAGGAGTTGAGCTACTCTCCTCATTGCCAATTGATTTTGGCGTGGAACCTCAACTTCCTTCAAGGAAACTTACTCACTTAAAAGAAAGTCTTTATAAGTATGAATTTGATACAGTCCTTAGTTTTGGTCTAGTGTGTTCAATAAAGTCTAGAAACTCTATGAGTTTTCTACGTTGTTTTTCTTTCATAATTCCGGAAACTATCGCATTTGAGTATTGTTTTTCTTTCATAATTCCGGATACACCATTTTCCCCATACTGCTAATGGGATGTCTCCATTTCATTTTTATTATAAAACAAAACAACACTCACAAAAAAAAAAAAAAAAAAAGGCAAAATGACAAACTAGAAATGGTAAAGGATCTTACCTTAGCTTTATGGCCTACTATTTATCGATTTTTTTAAGGTACCTACTTAAAATGGAAAATTTTCTTTGTTTAGCTAATTAACTGAGTGTTACAATGCAGATGAGAGCTTCTTAACAAATGGGTTTTTGGACAAGGTCATTGATTGGATTCCAGGAATGAAAGGCATACGTTTGAGGGATCTCCCATCCTTCCTTCGAACCACGAATCCGGATGATGTCTTGCTTACCTTGGGCTTAGTGGTATCGGATGCAGTTCATGAAGCTTCAGCACTTGTTCTTTTTACATTTGATGCTTTGGAACAAGGTGTTTTGGTTTTGACTGCTCTCTCATCTATGCCTAATATTCCACCAGTTTATACCATTGGTCCTGTTGAATTACTTCTCAATCAGATACCAAGACAAGAGAGACCCTTTGAACTCTAGAGTGCCTCCAATGGCTAAACTCCATGGCAACAAACTCAGTGGTTTATGTGAATTTTGGGAGTATAACGGTCATGACGCCAAATAAACTTCTTGAGTTTGGTTGGGGACTTGCAAATAGCAAGCTTCCTTTCTTGAGTATGGCTGGAATTCAGCGATTGAGAGTCTTAACTGCAAGTGTGCCTATGCTTTGGCCGAGGCACATTGGGACTAGTGCAGTCCCAGGCCCCACTCAGTTATGAAAAATGAATGTAGTATGTTGTATAACCTATATTAATTAATATATTACTTTACTACAGGGGAACCTACCCAGCCTAACTTACCTTTCCTCCAAGCCTACGCCTCTTTGGCCGAGGCACATTGAGACTAGTGCAGTCCCAGGCCCCACTCAGTTATGAAAAATGAATGTAGTATGTTGTATAAGCTATATTAATTAATATATTACTTTACCACAGGGGAACCTACCCAGCCTAACTTACCTTTCCTCCAAGCCTACGCCTCCTTTTGCAAACCCATTCCCAAGAGATTTTAACCCCTTTTTCTATTTTATTGGCGCATGCAGGGACAGATATACATATATATATATATATATTTATGTCCCCAGCTACCAAGATTCACATTGAGTACCCTCCAAACACCATCACCATAATTATGATCACCACAGACTTACTATTTATATATATAGACAAGTAAATCGACCGACGTCTTTCATCATGTAGGGCCAACAAACGAAAAAGAAGATGGGCAAAAACCAGTCACTCGTTGAAAGTTAGCTAGCTCACCAGTCCTATAAATAAATAATCTCTTCATTTGTACGAGTGAGCACAAAAAAGATCTAAAACATGACTTCCACGATAGTAGCTCATAATAAGCCTCATGCTGTCTGTGTTCCAGTCCCAGTTCAGAGCCATATAAAAGCCATGCTCAAGTTGGCAAAGCTCCTTCACAACAGAGGCTTCCACATAACCTTTGTCAATACAGAGTTCAACCACAGACGCTTTCTTAAGTCTCAAGGCCCCAACGCTCTTGATGGCTTGCCTGATTTTCGGTTCGAAACCATCCCCGATGGCCTTCCGGACTCAGATGAAGGTGCAACGCAAGATGTCACTTTGCTTTCTGAGGCCGTTGTAAAAGATGGTTTCTTGGCTCCGTTTCGTAACCTCCTCATAAAACTCATGGACGCAACAACTTCCAATAATAATCCTCCGTTGACTTGCATTGTTTCCGATGGTTTCATGTCGCCGTTCGCCATCAAAGCTGCCGAAGAATTTGGACTCCCTATTGCACTCTTCTTCACTATTGCTGCATGCAGCTTCATGGGATTTAAACAATTTCGCGCTTTGGTCGAAAAAGGACTTGCACCACTCAAAGGTCAGATTAATTCATATTTACACTTTTCTCATACTTTATTTATCTTATAATTTATTTAACAAATTGAAAATGGGAATAGCATCGTACCTTATATATATGATCGATTGTGTAACTGCTTTTTTTAAACACACCTCAAATGGATATTTTCCCCATTTAGCTAATTATTAATTGGTTGTTAATGTAGATGAGAGCTGCTTAACGAATGGATTTTTGGACGAGGTCATAGATTGGATTCCAGGAATGGAAGGTATACGTTTAAGGAATCTCCCATCCTTCTTTCGAACCACAAATCCGGACGATGTCTTGCTTAACTTGAGCATGGTGGCAACAGATGAAGTTCATAAAGCTACAGCACTTGTTCTTCTTACATTTGATGCTTTGGAAAAAGATGTTCTGAGTGCACTCTCATCTACTATGCCTAATATTCCACCAGTTTATACCATTGGCCCTATCGAATTACTTCTCAATCAGATACCAAAAGACCCTTTGAAGAACTCTGTTGGGTACAGTCTATGGAAAGAAGAAACTGAATGCCTCCAATGGCTGAATTCCAAGGCACCAAACTCAGTTGTTTATGTGAACTTTGGGAGCATAACGGTCATGACACCAAATCAACTTGTTGAGTTTGGTTGGGGACTCGCAAATAGCAAGCTTCCTTTCTTCTGGGTAATTAGGCCAGATTTGGTTGTTGGTGAATCAGCAATTTTGCCACCAGAGTTTGTAGCTGAAACAAAAGAAAGAGGTCTACTAGCAAGTTGGTGCCCACAAGAGCAAGTCCTTAACCACGCATCAGTCGGAGGGTTTTTGACGCACAGTGGCTGGAATTCAACCCTTGAGAGTCTAACTGCAGGTGTGCCTATGCTTTGCTGGCCATTTTTTGCGGACCAACAAACTGACTGTTACTATACTTGCAATGAATGGGGCATTGGCATGGAGATTGATAATGATGTCAAGAGAGATGAAGTAGAGAAGCTTGTGAAAGAGTTAATGGAGGGAGAGAAGGGTAAGAAAATGAAAAATAAGGCCATGGAGTGGAAGAAACTTGCAGAAGAGGCAACTGGTCCTCATGGTTCCTCATCCACAGGCTTTGACAATCTAGTCAATCAAGTTCTGTTAAGGAAAAGTTAGATGTCATCCATGTAAGAGCACCTAATTGGTGAGGCAATAGCTTACCAAGGTGATAGAAACATGTACTCTCTTATGACATTACCAAGGCAATGGCACAAGTTTATTTTAACTCTAATAAAAATCACAATAGATGACGTTTAGTGTCGGAACAAATGATAGTTACAAATTAAATTAAAAGCGATGTTAAAGACAATCGCTTACGTGAGCAGTTGCATCACATCTTTTTAACATTTAGTAATTGGTACATACTGACATGAGATGTGCGGTCGTCTGTTCGCAGATTTAGTAATTGGTACATACTGACATGAGATGTGTGGTCGTCTGTTCACCCTTTAAATATATTTGGTTGTATACGGTTGGCAGTAGGTGAACACATTAACTTCATGGCCAATAATGATATATCTGATTAATTCTCTTTTGTTTACTTATACTTTTTTGAATTTCTTTTAATATTTTATGAAAGTATATAATTTTTAATAAGGGAGCATAAATGAACAAAAGAGGAGTACTAATATACAATTTTCAATAAAATACGTGTAAGTGGACAAAAAATAAGTGGGAAAATTGTGGATGACATCTAACATGTTGGTAAAAATAGAAGATTCCCTTTAATAAATAATATCTAGATTGTGCTAGACAACAAGGAAGGCAAATAGTCATCATACTCGGGATGAAGATGAGATCCTATTTATTAAAGAGAAATAATGTTACAAGGGACCGCGTTTTTTTTTTTTTTAATTATAGCACGCGATGTGAATCTAATAAAAAAAATCACAAGGAAGAAAAGTGCATGAGTAAATACTCTAAATCATCTGAGTTAGAACAACTCCTATTTTTTACTAATTCACTATAAACTTAGCCCACTAAATAACGCAAAAAAAAAAAAAAAAGAAAGACAAAAAAAAAGAGCATTCATCAATTTTAGCCCAAGACCCAATTATTTTTAATCCACTCAATTTTTTTTAATTACAATCGATAGTCCATACTACCCAAAAAAAAAAAAAAAAAAAGTTTCTCACACACATATTCGAACCTTAAACCATTGATTTGCAAAACAAGACACTTTTCTATTAGGAATATATTTTTATAATCTCATATTAACAAAATCCTCATCCACCACCACAAATCTACCCTCTATTTTTCTATCTTTGATGCATCCATCGGTCTACACATTCCATTTAGTTGTTTGACTGGTAAGATTATTCTTCTTCCTTTTTTTCCTTTTTAATTTTAACATTTTCTTATCTTGGCGGTTTGCAAGACTAGTAATCGATACCTGTTAGTACTTTATAATTTGACAACCCATACCTGAATATGCGTAATCAGCCAGTCTAAAGGGAAAAGTCAAGCGAATAATAATGCAACATGTATTCAATTTGATCTTGGCCACCGCTTTAAGAGAGACTACATAAGCAACAAACACATACACACACATAATCTGCATTTGATCTTCATTAGTGCAAACACAAACACAAACATAAACATATAATATAAGCCAGATGGGTTCCAAGGCAGCAGCTAACAAACCTCATGTTGTTTGTGTTCCAGCTCCAGCTCAGAGTCATATCAAGGCAAACCTCAAATTTGCAAAGCTCCTCCACCATAGAGGTGTTCATGTAACCTTTGTCAACACAGAGTTCAACCACAACCGCTTTCTAAAATCTCTTGGACCCAACTCCCTTGACGGGTTGCCCCATTTTCGATTCGAAACTATTCCTGATGGCCTTCCAGTTGGTTCAGATCAAGATGCAACCCAAGATGTCTCTTTGGTTTCTGATTCCATCAACAGCAAACTCTTGGCCCCGTTTCGAGACCTCCTTATGAAACTCAATGACAGATCAACTTCCAACGGTGATATCAATCCTCCGGTGACTTGCATTGTTTCAGATGGTTTCATGCCATTCACAACCACAGCTGCAGAAGAAATTGGAGTTCCTATAGTGCTTTTGTTTACTATTGCTGCATGCAGCTTTATGGGCTATAAGCAATACCCTGCTTTGGTGGAAAAAGGTCTTGCGCCACTCAAAGGTGAAATAAATGTTTTTTAAGAAATTATTTGTATGATATTATTGATTAACAAATGTTAAATCTTACTTTGGGAGTTAATTATATAGATGAGAGCTGTTTGACAAATGGCTTCTTGGACAAGGTAATAGATTGGATTCCAGGAATGAAAGGTATTCGTTTGAGGGATCTGCCGGCAAATTTTCGAACTACAGATCCCAATGACTTCGTGTTTAACTTGTCCTTGGAATCAATTGAAAGAGTTCATAAAGCTTCAGCAGTTGTGCTTCATACTTTTGACGCATTGGAGCCAGATGTTTTGAATGCTTTGTCATCTATGCTTCCACTTGTTTATGCCATTGGGCCTGACCAATTACTTCTCAATCAATTACCAGAAGACCCTTTGAAGCATATTAGATACAGTTTATGGAAAGAAGAAACTGAATGCCTTGAATGGCTAAAATCCAAGGCACCAAATTCAGTTGTGTATGTGAATTTTGGCAGCATAGCAGTACTGACACCACAACAACTTGTTGAGTTTGGATGGGGACTTGCAAATAGTAAGCTTCCTTTCTTTTGGGTGATTAGGCCTGATTTGGTTGTTGGTGAATCAGCAATTTTGCCACCTGAGTTTGTAGCTGAAACAAAGGAAAGAGGTCTAATAGCAAGTTGGTGCCCACAAGAGCAAGTCCTTAACGACCCATCCGTCGGAGGTTTTTTGACACACGGCGGTTGGAATTCAACCATTGAGAGTTTGTGCGCAGGAGTGCCTATGCTTTGTTGGCCATTCTTTGCAGACCAACAAACAAACTGTTACTATGTTTGCAATGATTGGGGAATTGGCTTGGAGATCAACAATGATGTCAAGAGAGACCAAGTAGAGAAGCTTGTTAAAGAATTAATGGAGGGAGAGAAGGGTAAGAAAATGAAAAATAAGGTCATGGAGTGGAAGAAAATAGCAGAAGAAGCCACCAGTCCACATGGTTCTTCATCCAGAAACTTAGACAATTTAGTGAATCAAGTGCTCTTAAGAAAAACCTAGACTATTTTCATTAAAGTTTTAATCCTGCGTACCATTAGGCCTCTCTTCTCTCTCTAGGAACCTACAGCAGCCGCCGCCCCATTTTGGGGTCGGTGGCTGGCTCCCCCTCCTCTCCTATTGTCCTCTCATCCCCTCCCCTACTCCTTTCCCAGCTCTTCCTCTTTCCTCTCCTCTTTTCTTCTCCCCATCTTTCTCCCCTCTCCTCCCTCGCTTATACTCGCCCCCTCTGCTTATCAGCCTCCCTTCCTCCCTTCCTCCTTGCCCCTCCTTTCCTTTTGCTCCTTCCCTCCCTCGCAGTTTTAGGCTGGGATTGTGTGACTGGCTCGTTTGGTTTTTCGGTGTTCTTTGTTGCAGATCTAGAGTTGTCAATTTTCGAGTTGCTTTGGGACCACTTTGCTGCCTCTGTTGGTTGCTTTGCAGATCTTGGTCGACTTTGGTTGCTGCTTTTGTTTTCGTGTTTTTTGTTGCAGTTTCGGTGTTGATTTTAGTGCACTCTTTTGAGAGTGTCGCTTGTTGCGGTCTCAATTTGTATTTTATTTCACTTGTGAGAGTTACCAGTTGTAGTTGCATTTGTATCTGGGTGTCTTGGTCGTTTGGGGCGTATTGTGTTCTATGCCTGATTTATCTAGGCTCTTGGTTTCTTTACTGCATTTTCTTTGGCCATGTGTGGATATGAGGGGAGATGTGAAGATTTCAAAGGGATGGATTTTTGGCCCACCATTAGCAACATCGATATTGTTCCCAACTTAACCACTTGTTTAGCAGGTGAGGGGTTTTGTACAAAAGTCCTTGATTTTACTTAGTGTGGGGTTTTATTACAAAAGGCCTCGATTTTACTTGGACAGCTGTTTTATAATTCCAGAAAATGAGGAAGAAGATTTCACTTGGACATTTGTTCCAAAAACCAACAATATAAAGGCACCAAGTAAGTAACATCGCATAGTAACTCACAAGATCAAAGATAGGCATGGTTTCTATAGAGGTAGCTGATCAGAAGCCTCATGCTTTATGTATCCCATTCCCATATCAAGGCCACATAAAGCCACTCCTCAAGTTTGCAAAGCTCCTACACCATAGAGGTTTCCGAATCACCTTTGTCAATACCAAATAAAACCACAGAAACTTTCTTAAGTCTTTAGGCCATGACACCCTTGACGGCTTGACAGAGTTTCATTTTGAAACCATCGCAAATGGTGTCCCACCTTCAGATTCAGATTCAACCCAAGACATCTATGCTATGTGTGACTCCATTAATCATAATTTCTTGACTCCATTTCGTGCCCTCCTTGCAAAGCTCAATGATGAACTTGGACTTCCTATTGTGTTGTTCTTTCCTACTGCTTCTTGTGGCTTCATGGGCTTCATGGGCTTCAAGCATTACCGCGCTCTCGTGGAAAAAGGATTTACACCACTAAAAGGTAAAGGGAGGAGCCAGAAATTAATTAGTAATGTTCTGTTTTTTATTAACTAATAACATTCTGTTTTTTAGCTTAACTATAGTAACATTAATCTGTTTTCAATGTTGCAGATGAGACTTATGTATCAAATGGCTACTTAGACACTGTCATAGATTGGACAGCGTACCGGGAATGAAAGATATCAACCTAAGGGATCTTCCAACGTTTCTTCGAACTACAAATCCAAAAGACAGTGCCTTTATCTTAACAGGGGAAGCAACTGAAAGTGCACATAAAGCCTCTACAGTTGTTATTCATACTTTCGATGCATTGGAGCAAGAGATTTTGGATGCTCTCTCATCTATGCTTCCACATCTCTATGCCATTGGCCCTCTCCAATTACTTGTCAATCAGATACCAGAAGACCCTTCGAAGCCAATGGGATAAAGCCTATGGAAAGAAGAAACAGATTGCCTTCCCTAGCTAGACTCAAAGGCACCAAACTCAGTTGTTTATGTGAACTTTGGCAGCGTTGGTGGTCATGACACCACAACATCTTGTTGAGTTTGGTTGGGGACTTGCAAACAGCAAGCATCACTTCTTGTGTTAGGCCTGACTTGGTTGTTGGTGAAACCGCGATTTTGCAGCTGAAACCAAAAGAAAGGGGTCTAATAGCAGGTTGGAGCCCTCAAGAAGTGCTTAACCATCCATGGGTTAGAATTGTAATAATTGGTTTAAATTTCTGTTTAAATTAAAACCACACCCCATTCCTCAGCTTAAAAATTGTAATAATATTTTGTTTAATATTGTAAAATTAACATCAACAAGAATTTTGAAAAATTATATTAGTATGAGATATACATGAATTGTTCTATTTTAGAGGGGACCATTTTGGATTTGAGTTGTCTAGCATTAGATATGGATTTAATAGGTTTGTATGCAAGGTAAATTTAGCCCACCCTATTTTGAAATCCTGGATCCGTCCCTGTATATATATATATATATACATATTATTTGATATCCCAATTTTCTTTAAATCCAATAATGACAGATAGTCATGAATACAGTTGTCAACATAGCATACTTTGCCTCCCTTATACATGCCATTCTCCAACATACCAAAGTGCTGGAGTTCAAGAGTACACAGCTCTTCTTTATCTACCACATTAGACAAAGGTATGCTTACAAACAATTTCAATGACAATGAGGACAAAGTAAACAAGAAAGACAAAGTAAGTGCATGCATGTGCAAGTGTGAAATCACTTCCGTGACAAACCAACAGAAATGGGACCACAGACAATAATAAAGACTTAAACTATATTTTTTTCCACCTTAAAGCCAAAACTTCATTATCAACAACAGGACCACACATTTGCAAACATAATATATTGCAATATAAAATGCAGAATGAATATTTAGGTTATAGTAACTTACCATACTTGGGGGGTTCTCTAGACCACCGAAAAATTGTCTCCATTTGAAGAAGTCTCCACACACTGTAGACCCGACACTTTTCTCTGTGATTTCCACGAAACTGAAATCCTATATCTGTACTTTATCGCTTTTTTAACTCAAAATACTTTGCTACTTAGTCCATTCACGCATAATGCTGAGATAATGTTCCAAAATCCCCCAAAAATCGAAGTCCAATGCCTCTCGATTTGAAAACCCTAGATGCGATTTTCCCCTTTTGCTCAAACTGCCATTTCTGTGCAACTGTCGTTCTCTTCAAAACCAAAAGATTCGTTTTAATTAACTGAAAAGTCAGATTTGCCCCTCACGAATCTATGAGATTCTCACATATGCTTGCCACCTCATCATTTTAAATGGAAAAAGCTAATGAACTTTACGGAAGGACTACTGGTGCAACGAAACACACAGTTGAGTGACCTCTGCAACTAATAATTGAGTTCAGTGACCCAAATGCAAATACGGGTATAGTTGAGGAACCATTGCTGTGAAAAACCTTTTAAACTAATATATAACTTTTTTAACATTTAGTAATTGTTACATAGTAATATGAGATGTGCAGTCGTCTATTCACCCTTTAAATTTTTGGCTGGCAGTGCGGTTAAACATTATGGCCAAAATAGAATGATGTGGGTGCTAATTTTCTTATTTCCCTTTTGTTCATATTTTTAACGAAATAAAAGAGTGTAAATGAACAAAAAAAGGAGTGAGAACATACAATTTCCAACAAAATGAATGTAATGGACAAAAGATGAGTAGAATCAACTCTCTTAATTTATGATATGTATCAATTATTCAATTGTCGGACATCATCTAACATGTCGGTGTAAATAGAAGATTCCCTTTTATAAATAATATCTAGATTGTGCTAGAAAACATACTCAGGATGAAGACAAGATCCTATTTAAAGAGAAATAATATTACAAGGGACTTTCTTTTTGTTTTTTTAGCACACGATGCGAATCTAATAAAGAGGTCACAAAGGAAGAGAAGTGCACGAGTAAATGCTCTAAATCATATGAGTGAGAGCATTCATAATCATGCTCTTTATTTTTTAGTTAAAATTTAGTTAAAAACACTAAAAAGCTATTTTAGGAGCACTTTATAAAATTTCAACTTCAATCATGCTCTATAGTTTAGAGAATTATAAATGATTTAATATAAAATAATAATAACAATTAGTTAGTATTAAATAAATACTTTAAATAGCATTAAAGTAAAGCAACATTTAATTATATGAAGCCACTGCAGTCATTTCTCTCTCGATTAAGAGCTCAGAGGTCTCCTATTTTAGAGTTAGATAAGAAGCATGATTGGAGGTGAGGTGAGTTTTCTCACTTCCTCCCTAAATTTTATTTGAGATGATTTAGGGAGTTCATTGTGGATTACTCAAATGAAATCAGTTAATGTGGCCAAAAATAGAAGCATTCTTTAACATATTTAGGCATATGCACCACTTGAAAATAAAATTTCAAGTTTAACTACCTAATTTGTTCAACTATAATTTTGCCAGCTATAATATTTGTTAGCTGTTCAAACTCTAACACTATCCAACTTATAGCGCATGCATCACCGGTCTACACACTCCATTTAGTTGTTTGACTGGTAAGACTTTTCTTCTTCCTTTTTTTTAATTTTTCCTTTTATTTTATTTTATAATTTTAACATTATCCTACATTTTCTTATCTTGACCCATACCCGAATATGCGTACTCCGCAAGTCTAAAGGGAAAAGTGAAGCAAATAATAAAAATAATAATGCAACATGTATTCAATTTGATCTTGGCCACTCCACCACTTTAAGAGAGACTATATAGGCAACAAACACATATACACACATAATCTGCATTTGATTTTCATTAGTGCAAACACAAACACAAACATATAATCTAAGCCAGATGGGTTCCAAGGCAGCAGCTCATAAACGTCATGTTGTTTGTGTTCCAGCTCCAGCTCAAGGTCATATCAAGGCAAACCTCAAATTTGCAAAGCTCCTCCACCATAGAGGTGTTCATGTAACCTTTGTCAACACAGAGTTCAACCACAACCGCTTTCTAAAATCTCTTGGACCCAACTCCCTTGACGGGTTGCCTGATTTTCGATTTGAAACTATTCCTGATGGCCTTCCAGCTGGTTCAGATCAAGATGCAACCCAAGATGTCTCTTTGGTTGCTGATTCCATCCGCAACAAACTCTTGGCCCCGTTTCGAGACCTCCTTATGAAACTCGATGACAGATCAACTTCAAACAGTGATATCAATCCTCCAGTGACTTGCGTTGTTTCAGATGGTTTCATGCCATTCACAACCACAGCTGCAGAAGAAATTGGAGTTCCTGTAGTGCTTTTGTTCACTATTGCTGCATGCAGCTTCATGGGCTGTAAGCAATTCCCTGCTTTGGTGGAAAAAGGTCTTGCCCCACTCAAAGGTGAAATAAATGTTTTTTAAGGAATTATTTGTATGATATTATTGATTAACAAATGTTAAATCTTACTTTGGGTGTTAGTTATGTAGATGAGAGCTGTTTGACAAATGGCTTCTTGGACAAGGTAATAGATTGGATTCCAGGAATGAAAGGTATTCGTTTGAGGGATCTACCCACGAATTTTCGAACTACAGATCCCAATGACATCTTGTTTAACTTCGCCCTGGAATCAATTGAAAGAGTTCATAAAGCTTCAGCAGTTGTGCTTCATACTTTTGACGCATTGGAGCCAGATGTTTTGAATGCTTTGTCATCTATGCTTCCACTTGTTTATGCCATTGGCCCTGACCAATTACTTCTCAATCAATTACCAGAAGACCCTTGAAGCATATTGGATACAGTTTATGGAAAGAAGAAACTGAATGCCTTGAATGGCTAAAATCCAAGACACCAAATTCAGTTGTGTATGTGAATTTTGGCAGCATAGCCGTCCTGACACCACAACAACTTGTTGAGTTTGGATGGGGACTTGCAAATAGTAAGCTTCCTTTCTTTTGGGTCATTAGGCCTGATTTGGTTGTTGGTGAATCAGCAATTTTGCCACCTGAGTTTGTAGCTGAAACAAAGGAAAGAGGTCTAATAGCAAGTTGGTGCCCACAAGAGCAAGTCCTTAACGACCCATCCGTCGGAGGTTTTTTGACACACGGCGGTTGGAATTCAACCATTGAGAGTTTGTGTGCAGGAGTGCCTATGCTTTGTTGGCCATTCTTTGCAGACCAACAAACAAACTGTTACTATGTTTGCAATGAATGGGGAATTGGCTTGGAGATCAACAATGATGTCAAGAGAGACCAAGTAGAGAAGCTTGTTAAAGAGTTAATGGAAGGAGAGAAGGGTAAGAAAATGAAAAATAAGGTCATGGAGTGGAAGAAACTAGCAGAAGAAGCTACCAGTCCACATGGTTCTTCATCCACAAACTTAGACAATTTAGTGAATCAAGTGATCTTAAGAACCTAGATTATTTTCATTAAAGTTTTGATCCTATGTACCATTACGCCTCTTCTCTCTCTAGGAACCTACAGCGGCCGCCGCCACTTTTGGGGTTCGGTGGCTGGCTCCCCCTCCTCCCTCGATCCCTTCTCCTCTCCTATCCTCCCCTCATCCCCTCCCCTACTCCTTTCCCAGCTCTTCCCCTTTCCTCTCCTCTTTTCTTCTCTCCATCTTTCTGTTACGATATCAAATCTCAATCATAGGAGTAGATTGCTGCAGACCCTTAATTGATTCTGTTTCCTTCTCTAGTCCAGCAATCCCTGTAGTTTAGGCTGTAGTTATTACTAGCAAAGGTGCCCGTGCGATGCTGCGGATTTTAAAACCGTCTGAAATGCGTACAAAGTTATGAAAATATGTAGCAAGTTTAAGTTGCAAAATAAAGACTAATAGCATGTTTTATATGTCGCTTGTCATGTTAAAATATTGATCATATTTTAATAAAACCAAGCAGCAATCAAAATATCAGCAGTTTTGAGCTGCTCCTTGTTGAAAAGAGTTTGGACATGTCTTTACATATATGCGATAATTTATTTTACTACTTTGGGGATAATATTCAGGGAGGATATGTGAACAAAAAGGGTCTAACAAAAACAGGAAAAATAAATAAAATAACAACCTTGTCTAGCGTGCAAAGAACCGCCTTCTATTCACAGCCTCATCTTGACTATCTCATACACTACTACCATCTTGCAAAAACTGAAAATCTACAAAATGAAAATCATCACAATCTCAGCTAAAAACACCAAATGAACACATTGTACTCCATCGTTAAACCCAAGAAAAAGGCTACATAATGCATAACCGCTATTTCTTAATCTGGGCTCTCCATATAGATATATTTCACAAAATTTAAGCATGAGAAAAGAACTGTAAATCTGTTTTAAACTGAAAAGAAAAGAAAACAAATCATCCCTGCATATAAGAATAAGAAAAGAAACGAGTTGCAACAAAAATATGGCACAATATTTAACCCCATAAGCTCAAACTCAATTTAATTTACCAAGACAGACGTCTTCTTGAAGAATAGAACCAAGCACTTGATTCAAAACACCCCTTACGAAGAATTTAAATATGTTACTACGTTATTTTCATGTATAAACAGATCATTAAGTTAAAAAAACAGTAATTGGAAGAGCAAAAAGCACAGAGTAAAACAAATTTCAGAACAAATATTCCACTGAATAGTAAATTTTTTCATGTCTTTAGTACATGAATTGGTATTCAAAATGTGTCATACTTGGAAATTATAATTCAATCACCACAGCTTTGTTGGTTTTGATATATGCAGGAATCGTGATATAAGAGTTTACCACGAAAAGGAAAATATGAAGACAGTATGAAATGAAAGAAACCCAAAAAAAATGATGAAATATCAAACTTTCATTCAAATCAAGAAACACAAATAAAACATTTTGGACAAAAATTTAACTACTTTGAACATAAAAATTCAGGGAGAATAAGTGAACAAAAAGTTTCGAACAAAAACAGGAAAAAGAAAGGGGAAAAAAAACCATTTTCAACCTTCTCCTACTCACAGCCTCTTCTTGACTCTCTCGTACACAGTTAACATCTGCCAAAACTCAAAATCCATACAAAAAATATATAGGATAAGCATCTTTCAAAATAGAAACATAACAAAGTGGATGAAACAAATTAATTAAGGGATATAATTAACTGCAATCATTAAGTTTTACTAAAGGTTTGGCAAAATCTGAAAATCAGGAGATTGCAGTCGACAAAAGTCTCTCTTCCAAAAGCATAAGCAAATATCATTTAGCCTTCAAAAAGAATAGAAGTAGTTTCATAATATTTGAAAATCAAAACGAGAATTTAACAATTTGTCGATTGTTACAATGGTTTTCATGGCCACAGGCTGCATGTAGAATTGGGACAAAAAAACTTTTTAGAAATTAGACAGAACCTTTAAGAATTGGCAAGACAACTTGTCATACTTTATACCAATTACGAAATTTATACTAAAAGTGCAATTACTACTAAGTAATTATAAAGGCAAAAGTAATAGAAATGTTCTTTCAGTACATGGTGTACAACCCTCACAGATGCAAAAACCATAATAAGTCTATAATCTCAAGCTAATGTCAACCTATTTATCCCTACAATTAAGGCTGAAGCAGAAATCATCCTTAATAGATAGCACGTATAGACTCAACAGAAAATAAAATCTCATATGCCAACAACCATATGAGAGTTTAGGTCATGAGATATAAATCAAATTCAATTCTTATTTTAGGTCATGAAAATGAAAGCATGCGTACATTATTTTGGAGCAAAACTGTCTTCAATATTTTTATTTTTTTTATAAGAGAAACGATATATTGAAAAGGTGGATAAGGCATCCACAGCCAAACAAACAAAACACAGAAACAGCCCTAAAAGGCCAAAAGAAAGAAAAAGAAAAGAAGGGAAATGAGGCAATGTGATGGAGGGACACATCCTCAGTTCACAGCCATCACCAAATCCAACATAATGATAGAAGGGAATAATCCTTAAAAACTGAAGTAACTGAAACCCATAATCTAGCCACAAATAAACAACAACAAAAATCCTTCAAACAATCTAAATCTAAAGCAAAATCATCAACCAGTCCAATCAAAAGCATCAATCAAAGGCTGAGATAATCCTACAATACCTTAGTTCTCGATGCCAATTTCGCACCTAGGGTTGAAAGCAAGTTGGGCTCCCTTGCAAAATTCAACAACAATCTTCAAGACACTTCAATTGTTAAATCAACATTTTCAATCCTAATTGTATATATCCTGGCCTACAAAAGATATTTTCAACATTTTCGTTCCAATTTAAGGCAGAGATGTAATCGACTTATTGAGGGAAAAAAAAAAGGAGGATGAGAGAACGATTGACAAACCTCTTTGCTAGACCAAATGCGGAACCCTACGTTTTTTTGTAGCACCTTCAAAGTCAGTCAACATTCTGTGTTGTTCTACAAAAGATATTACAAACACAGAACGTCATAGAACACCTTTATTGTAAATTTCTTCAACAAAAAAATCCAGAACCAAAATATTTGATGAAATTCTATTAAAGAAAAAAAAAACTGAAATTAAAGAGAGGGAGATAGAACAATGCATACCGTAACTTCTGCATATATATATATATATATATATATATGCTGGCTTTGTCCCACAACAGCAGTAAGGGCAATGGCAAGCCTTTGTTCAAGCACAAAGAGTCACCTCCCATTACCAATTCAAAAGCCTGTTCAATCCCATCACAGGGAAGAAATACAATCAAAATTAATAAAAGGGAAAGAAATTGAAATATAGTGGAGGCGATGAAAAGATGCAAACCTTGTTTCTATTTCAAGGTCCACGAATAGATGTAATTGCGCCATTTAAAAACACTGTAAAGGCACAGGAAGACGGCTGTTTAAATGATCCTAGATGCATTTGAAACAAAGAGTATACGATCAAAAGTTACTGGCCTAAACAATCAAAAGTTACCTATGCAAAATCCCAAAACAATCAAAATCCCAAAACAACTATCTCTGCATTGTCGTTGTCATCAAAGATTGGAAAATTCTCTCTCATAACCCTACACCACCAAAATCTCAGAATCAGTGCTAAACTCAAAGAATAAAAACTAAAATTAATAGAGAAAATTGAACCTGATTTGAAGCTTACCAATATGTTGTAATCTAGCTATAAATACCTCAGCTCTTATATAGCATTAGTGATTACCCAAGAACCTGAAATCAAATTAACCAAATAAATGAAGCAAAATTTGTAAAAAAATAAATAAATAAATAAAAATACCCAAAGCGAGACAGCGAGACAGAGAATGAGAGAGACACAAAGATGGAAGATGCATGACACCAACGCTCTACATTATAATCAATTTCTTTTCGAACTTGATTTAATCTCTACTTCATAGTTGTTGCCTACCTTCACTCTCACTCTCTCTCTGTCCCAATAAATTTATAAGTTTTTCAGAAAGTGCCAAGAGGTGAAATTTAAAATAGCAAAACATACAAAATTAAGACTAAGAACTTGTTGACTGTAAAGGAAGGGAACATAAATGTAGCCTTAAAGCTCGTAACTTGCCTATATAGATGTGAAATAGATGCAGATACTTGACTGAGCTCATTTCTCTGCTAGGGTGTTAGGACTCCTTCTTGCCATTTTAGGTTAAGTAAATGGCTCTTAGAATTATAGTTGTTCACTCTCTCCCCAAGTCTTTGATTAATATAGGCCATACAAAATTCAAAGAAACATATAAGTTCACCTGCTTCAAAACAAACAACCGTCGATCAGAAAGAGTTGGTGGTATGATATCACCATATACACGTTTTGCCTCCTCAGCATACAACTCAATAAACCCAACCCGTAACTCACCTGTAATATGAGTTTGAAATTTGAATCACATGATGAAAGTAAGATGCAAAGCTACAGCTAATTGCTTAAATCCCTTAAACAGAAGTCTGAAATAGGATACCTCACCAATGGCTTCTTTTAGAGGTTTCCCTTGCTCCAAGGTAATGAGTTGTCCAAGCTTTTCTTTGTGGGAAATTAGTAGATCATACCTTGAGAGATGGGAAGGAATATAAATATCAAGAACAAATAAATTTTTTTACAAAACCAGATATAGAATCACAGGACAAAGCAATTATACCATTTCCTTAGACATTTGATTACTCTAATTCTTTTTCCTTCGATCTTCCTCTGTAAGAACAAACCAAACTCAATTTCTGATTTACTTCTCAATTTTCGACATGACAAATGAATAAACCAACCTAGAAAACCAAATGAACGTTAAAACCAACCTTTTTTTCCGAAACCTAGAAATAGCTAAACCGTGCGATGGGGATGAAGGGCAGCTGGAACGACAACACTCGAATGCAACAAACAAAAGAAGCAAAGAGATAAAGCCAAGAAGCAGAAATAAAATTTCAGCCTTCTCCAATATTAAATTAAAAAGACTAAATTTAATGAAGGACTTACGGATCAAATCCCCTATACTCAATGTCGCCACCATCATCTTGCACTGCTGGTCGGATGTGAGTCTCCAACAATTCTTTGATCATTGCAACGATTTCTGAATCATCCTGCAACAGAAACCGCCAACATGGTTGTATATTTGAGATTTATGCACAAAAGAATTGATAAAACAAACACTAAAGAATGGTTAAATATATTCTCCAAAGTTCCAGTTCTAATTTCTGATCTTTCAACTTGACCAGCTTTGTCCATCAGAGCCACATACTTGTATACAGCATGCCTCATCACTGAGGTTTCCACAGAATTTTAAAAAGTGTTATCCATTTTGATGACTCAGCCCATATTTCTCTAATTACACCAAAAAGAATCAAAGGTCTTTGACATTCAGTAAGTGCATATGAAGTTATTGTAGTTAAGCTTAATTAGTGGCTCTGTTTTATGTGGGGTTCAAAATAGAAAAATAAGCCTAGGAAGCTGGATATTATTTACTTTGGCTTGCTTATGAAGTATACGATTTAGTATGCAGTCCCATCCATTTTTGGGGTGAGAAAACAAATGGATCAACCAATCATTCTTTAAAAAACAGGTGATATCCAGTGTATGTTGATTCTTTTGTCTCTCTTTTCCTTATCTATCAGTTTCTTGATTACTTCAACCACATAATTACATAGCCTCAAAATACAACCAACCAACCAACTTTAAGCAAAAACTTAAATTTCAGGATTCTAACACTGTAACTACAAATGAATTCTAACATTGCACATCACGAAGCATGAAACTTAAATTGAATCCATACAACCAAAAACTAATATGAAATGCACAGTGACATCCAAGTACAAAGGAAAACATGATTAGACATTCATGAAACCCAGAACTGAAATCAAAGCGTTACCTAAGAAAAAAAAAAGGAAGTGCAGGGTTTCTTGCAAGTCATATTCATCATGTTCATGCTTTAAAAAATCATAAACTAAAGTGAAACAATATGCAAATGCCATAAAAATAAATGCAATTTAGGTAAGAGAAAACTGAGATGGAGAGAAAAGGAAATTTGTTAATTTATTTTGCTTTGCTAACAATATCCAGAAGACATACAACTAAATTAATAAAATTTCAGATGGCAGTTCAACTATTTTGAGCTTAAATATTCAAGGAGAATAAGAATGTAAAATAATAATGAAAAAAAAAAACTTGAGGAGCATGCCACTGATTTGTGACATGAAAATAAGAAAGAATCAACATCTTCATAAAGACAGTTAGAAATCCAAAATGGTTGAAACTGCAAAACAAAGATATAGTTCTTTTTCTTCAAAAATCCCAACTTCAGTGGTATTTAAAAAAGAATTTATTGCACCCTTAATCTTCGTATCAGAACAATCAATTGACAGGCATGATTAGAAAAAAGGGAAATGCCAAGCCAACAAAAATTGTAGACACAATTTGTATGAATAAACACATGGTGGCACATCAGCACTTTGAAAAAGGCTGTTGCATCTTAACTTTTCCCACTCGAATATTCAATCGGTATTTGAAAAGGCAAGTCCCCAATTTTTAGATGATCATTAAATAGATTGAAAAGAATACTTCTAGCCATCAAAATTCTGCATCCTTAACTGAATAATTGACTATAACTTGTCATCCTCACTTATATTACAATATACCAGAAGCAATGGCAGTAATAATTGAACCAACTGTAGTCAATGTTTTCCCTAAGAACAAATCATTAGCAACACATTCAATGAGTGGAGTATGAGACCCTCAGTGTAGCCAGAGCTGCAGAGAGATTGTGAAATCAAAGCAACAGATGCAAAAGCCCCTTTTCTAAAGGTGGCTAATAATCAAAAGGTATTAAAAACTTAAGGTTTGAACATTTCATATCAACTATGGTATTTCATCAAGAAACATATATAAAAGAATTGCCAAAAAAACCATCACTATATCAATCAACAAAACGATTCAAAAGGAAGATCAAAAGAGAAACCAAAGAATTTCAATACTGTGCTAAACTCAAAAAATTCCAATTCTCAGGCATATGTCATTAATTGATAAAATCAAGACCAAAAAATAGGCTAAAAAGGTGAGGAGATACATACCCGATGACAAAGGACGCAAGAACTCGTAGAAAGGTGCCTGAGATGAAGGTTGCAGAAACAATGGAAAATATCACAACGAACAGACACAATTTCATAAACCGAAAGGGCGCTGGATTCGCATCTCGACTCCCAACGAAAATCAACGGCCGCCAAAGCATCTCCAAGAGGAACGAAAATCTTCCATCGCCCCCAACCACTAGTTTGAAATCAACGATGAACTCTCGTCTCTCGACGTCGTTATTTGGAACATTGAAGGAGAAGGGCAAAAGGGAAGAGCGAAAAGGTATAGTGGAGGCGTTTTGAAAATTTACTATCTTGAAGAGAAAATAGAACGTATTTCAACAATTAAATGAGGGGTATTTCGTCATTTCAACCGTGCTTAGGAACAGTGTTTAGTTGGATTGCGCTTTAGTATATATATAATTTCTTTCCATATATGTTTCCGTACAATTTGCTATAGAGGTAGCTGATCAGAAGCCTCATGCTTTATGTATCCCATTCCCATATCAAGGCCAGATAAGGCCACTCCTCAAGTTTGCAAAGCTCCTACACCATCGAGGTTTCCGAATCACCTTTGTCAATACCAAATACAACCACAGACGCTTTCTTAAATCTTTAGGCCACGACACCCTTGATGGCTTGACAGACTCATTTTGAAACCATCCCAGATGGTCTCCCTCCTTCAGGTTCAGATTCAACTCAAGACATCTATGCTATTTGTGACTCCATTAATCATAATTTTTTGGCTCCATTTTGTGCCTCCCTCGCAAAGCTCAATGATGCTGCAGTCAAAATAATTTTGGTTTAAATTGATATGTTTATTCTTCTCTCAAGGAGGAATATATATACTACATACAGAGTACATATAGGAAATATGTTCAAAATCTCATAATTCTACTCAAACTAGATAATTACAATAAAATATAAATTCTATTCCTAATAGAAACAAATTCTATTCCTAATAGGAACGTTGACTTACGCAAACACTCCCCTCAAGTTGGTGCATATATATCGGTGTTCACCCGTTTTGATTTAATTCAGTGATAGTAGGGTAAAGTCCCTTATTGACTTCAAAACCATTAGTGGTCTACAAATCAACTATCTTTGGTGTGCGAGCGTGCCACTGTTAGTAGTTGAAACCCTAACAAACTTATGAAACAAAGATAACTTGCTCTCCAATTTACTGACTTTATCAAGTGATTGTGAATTTGGGTGAGGAATATCTCTCAAATAAGTTCTTTTCTTGCCACAGACTGGTGAGGACTTCAGAATTTATCACAGTAAACTAGTAGTTCTAGCCAAAGTGAATATTGAAAATAAATCAAACTGTTTTTCAAGAAAAACTGCATATTACTGAGGACTTTTAAGACAAAGGGCGCAATGTTTGCGGGGAGAAACAGAACATTGGGCTTGATTTACTGGATTGTTGCCTATGACTCGGGCTAGACTGGGTGTAAACTATGCTGGATTCAAAAGTCAGCACCTTCAACTAATGAGGTTCAGCTGGAAATCGATACCAATGTCGGGATTGGCAGATCTCTTAATCTATTCTAGCCATGGGGGCCTACAGGATGGGCAGACTGAGATTTCTTGATCAGGCGGGGCTGTGAGTGGCTAGATTAATGATTAATGACCTAGAGCTATACTACAACACCTGTTCTACTTGATTATGAATCATCCAAGAGTTATTCTGGCGATTATGAGAGCTCAAGACATCTCTGTAAATTTGTTGGGGTTTTCATGTTATGAAAAACCCGAATTCTGCTTGATTTGGCTTGTGTTGAACCAAATTTGTAACGATAGAAATCTCGTTTTCTTTGTAAATTATTTTTCTGAATTGAACTGAAATTAGAAACCTAAGTTTTGGTTGTTCTGTCTTTTGTGAATCAAAGGGTTTGCTTGCTTTAGAGTCTAAAGACTTTTTGAGATCAACTGATCTTGTTTTGAATTTGTCAGCATGACTTTGAGAGTTTTTGTTTTGATTGAATTTTTTGGCTATCCTTGACACTGTTCACCTCCTCTTATATTTATAGAGAATCTGAATGAGGCTTTATTCTCTAATATCTAGGGGCAGATCTTTTGAAAAAGACTTCCCTTTCTAATGTAGAGAAGGGGGAAGTTATTAACTTGGCAAAAAAGAACCATCAACAGTCAGTTTCCGTGATGGTCCATTTGCTTTTTTTGAAAAACCCATTCTCTTGTTCTCTGTTTGTTTCTTGCAAAACATAACCTGCTATGATGGTCCGTTTGCTTTTTCTGGCGAACAACTCTCCTGCTCCCTATTTATCTCTTGAAAACGTAACTTGTTATGATGCAAAGCCTTTCTGCATATAGAAAGGGAACCTGTCTTCTTTTCCTATCATTTTTAAATGGAGAGCGTTTTCTGGTTAACTGTTTTTAATAACTCCCCATCACTTCCTCTGCCGTAGTTGAAAATTGACTTTTCAAAGTCAGAGAGTCACATGGGTTCTTTTTAGAAAACATCTTCCCCAAAAAATCTATTGACTTGCACTTTGGGTTTGAGATTAACGGTGATGAGAGTTTTTTATAAAGCTGGGCCTAATTAATCAGAAGTTTTGATTTGTTCAGATTAAGTCGACATTTAATGGCAATCAATCTTTAATATGTGATTTTAATCCTTGCTAATTTGTTTCACAAAGATCTGGGCCTCTAAAAACACTTGGGCTGATTTCTGATTTCAAATAAAGCACAAATTTCTGTTTTCTAATATGGACCAATGTCAATTGGGCTGGCGCGTGATTTTTAGGCCCAAACAATCGGTAATGTCCAACTTGTTAAGTGAGTCTTCAAATTGGTGCTTTGATAAGACACGGGTCAACATATCTGCAAGCTGCTCCGAAGAAGGCACAAAAGGAATAGAAATTAACTTATGCTCCATCTTCTTCTTAATGAAATGCCAATCAACTTCTACATGCTTAGCTCGATCATGCTGCGCTGGATTGTTAGCAATTTCAAATGCAAGCTGACTATCACAGTGGAGCTTTGTAGCAGCATCCGGTCTAAACCCAATTTCAGCAAGTAACCACCTCAACCATAGTATTTCACAAACCCTTTGGGCAATCCCTCTGTACTCAAACTCTGCAGAGGACCGAATCACAATGTTTTGCTTCTTACTACGCCACGTAATTAGGTTGCCACCAACAAAGGTGAAGTAACCTGATGTAGAACGTCTATATGTAATATTCCCTGCATAATCTGCATCAGTGTAACCTTCTAGATCCAAGTGGCCATTTTTCTTAAATAATAAACCTCTCCCAGGAGTAGACTTTAAGTAACTCAGAATGCGTATCACAGTAGCCATATGATTCTCACTAGGTGAATGCATAAATTGGCTAGCAACGTTTACCGCATAGGAAATATCAAGGCGTGTCAATGATAAATAAATCAATCTCCCAACCAACCTTTGGTATCTTTTTTTGTTAGTTAGGACTTGGTCCACATAAAAACCAAGTTTATGATTATCAACAATAAGTGTATCAGCTAGTTTATAGTCAAGCATTATAGTATCTGCTAGAAAGTTGTGACATACTTCTTTTGTGAAAGAAATAAGCCATGTTTAGATCGAGTGACTTCCACTCCTAGAAAATATTTCAAACTGCCCAAATCTTTCATCTCAAATTCAGATGCTAAACATTTCTGCAGTTCCTCGATTTCTATAGTATCATCACCAGTTACAATTATATCATCAACATAAATACTTAACAAAGTCACCCCACCAGCCCTATGTTTAATGAATATAGTATGATCAGTATTGGCCTGTTGGTAACTAAACTTCTTCATAACTATAGTAAATATGCCAGACCATGCCCGAGGAGACTGCTTTAACTCGTGACACCGTAACGCTATACCCTGGTGAAAGACTCATGTACACTTCTTCTTTGAGTTCACCATGTAAGAATGCATTTTTTACATCAAATTGCCTCAAGGTCCAATCCAAGTTTACTGCTAAGGACAACAAAACTCTGATAGTATTCATCTTAGCCACAGGTGCAAAAGTATCATGATAATCAACTCCATATGTCTGAGTAAACACTTTAGCTACTAATCTTGCCTTGTACCTCTCCACAGTATTATCTGCATTATATTTAGCTGTAAACACTCATCTTTATCCTACAGGCTTCGTTCAATTTGGTAGATCAACAATGTCTCATGTATTATTTTCTGCAACGACTCTATTTCAATATTCATTGCTTCAGCCCACTTTGGATCATTAAATGCCTCCTCAACATGGGTTGGAATTTTAATACTATCCATTCTGGTCACAAACACTTTGTACTCAGTAGATAACTTGTAATCAGACACATAATGGGGACAAGATCTATGTACTTCGACTCAAAATAATTAGGGTTTAAAACTGATATGTTTATTCTTCTCTCAAGGAGGAATATATATACTACATACATAGTGGTTACAAATAGGAAATATGTACAAAATCTCCTAATTCTACTCAAATTAGATAATTACAATAAAATAGAAATTCTATTCCTAATAGGAACAAATTCTATTCCTAATAGGAACGTTGACTCACGCCAACACTCCCTCTCAAGTTGGTGCATAGATGTCGGTAATGCCCAACTTGTTAAGTAGTCTTCAAATCGGCGCTTTGACACAGCATGGGTTAACATATCTGCAAGCTGCTCTGAAGAAGGCACAAAAGGTATAGAAATTAACTTATGCTCCAGCTTTTCCTTAATGAAATGCCGATCAACTTCTACATGCTTAGTTCGATCATGTTGCACCGGATTGTTAGCAATTTCAAATGCAGATTGATTATCACAGTGGAGCTTTGTAGCAGCATTCGGTCTAAACCCAATTTCAGCAAGTAACCACCTCAACCACAGTATTTCACAAACCCCTTGGGCAATCCCTCTATACTCAGACTCTGCGGAGGACCGAGACACAACGTTTTGCTTCTTGCTACGCCACGTAACTAGGTTACCACCAACAAAGGTGAAGTAACCTGATGTAGAACATCTATCTATAATATTCCTGGCATAATCTGCATCAGTGTAACCTTCCAAATCCAAGTGACTATTTTTCTTAAATAATAAACCTCTCCCAGGAGCAGACTTTAAATAACTCAGAATACGCATTACAGCAGCCATATGATCCTCACTAGGTGAACGCATAAATTGGCTAGCAACGCTTATAGCATAGGCAATATCAGGGCGTGTCAATGATAAATAAATCAATCTCCCAACTAACCTTTGATATCTTTCTCTGTTAGTTGGGACCTGATCC